>NC_087063.1:51046411-51153428 GCF_963678635.1 Symsagittifera roscoffensis | reverse complement strand
ACAGCTTCCTACTCCGAGTTTCAAAGAAAGTAATTGAAACTTTGTGCATATGGTGACTTTTTGCCCAATTGAACTTTCTACAAATTTTTGTTAATAGCTGTTTTTTATACAGTCTAAAAATTATCGATGCTTTTAGATCATAACCAATGATTATTTTATCTAAGACAACATATTTTCCTGGGGTGCAAACTGTTTAATGATCAAAACCGATAAGATTAGCTTGCACAAAAACAAAAATAAAACTTTCAACTAAAGTAGCATCAATAACGGGTTGATTTATTCACATTTTATTTATCCTAAGCAATTTTAATTTTCGAAAAAAATTCAATTACTTGGATTATTTGGTTGCCATTTTGCATTACTGCTTTCGGAGCCCACACTTCGTGTTCAATTTCTTGCTCTAAAGCCACTCCCAGACCACTGTGACTGGAATCGCACTTTATTCTAGACTGAAAATTTTGGTCATAATGATACTTTTTAGTATTATTGGCGATAAGTTTAAGAATATTGGAGGCGCAGATTGCTGCACCTCTCCCCAGACGAACTTGCTCTTGTTGCTCGCCTTCAACGATGGACGGAGTTGATTCGAATGGTGACAATCATAAATGATTTGAGCTGCTTTAACGTCCTTGGTGGTTCAAGAGCCAACACGGCATCACTTTTCGAACGCTTTCGTCTATAACCTTGAGAGTTGATGTCAAATACTAACCAAGATATCTGATTTAAAGAGTTTTGGTCTTTGAACAATTTGAGGGCAAATTTTTCCTCCTCTAGCCTGAAAAAAAAACCTTCGCCACAAGTCTATTATGCTCGGCCACTGAACCTTCGATACAATAAGGATGTCGTCAAAAACAGAAAACACCCGAGAAACTATCCATAGTTTTTGGAAAATTTTGGATTTATCGGTAAGTCCAAAAAATCAAGTCTTTATGCGATAAGTGCACGTCTGTTCTGCACACACGATGTTGAAATTATAAAGACTACTAACTGCGTCATCAGTGGAATTTGGCCAAACACGTAATTCAGATCCAACGACGTGAACCAAACATCTCCATCCTTATTTGACGTAATGATCTTGGCAGCCGAGTCCAAAAACTCCAAAAGTTTGACATCTGATATTGATTTTTTGTGTATTTGGTCAATCGTGGGCTTAGCATCCATTGCCACTCAACCGATCCATCTTTCTTCGCAGAGATAACAATTGGTGAGAAGAAGTGTTCACTAGTAAACTTATTGAGTTTCCCAATGTGGCCTTCTTGATCACGTTTCCGATTTTCCTCTCCAAACTTCTCCTGAATATGATATCGAACCCGCGTTTGAATTGGGTTAAACGGCATTCGAACGTGGACAAAACTTGATTATTGTTCGCTCTACCGATAAACATGAAAAAACATGGTTTAACTTGATCATGGTTTAACTTACTGCGATCTCCAAAACTCTGACGTTTCATACGGTTCTGATTGTGATATTGCGCTCACCAGTTGGCCTGGCGGTCCTAGTTGTGTCATCCGGACCCCCAACTGGGATTGCAGATCCAAACTCAGCAGACAACTAGTCCGGTTCTCCGAAATCAGGAACTTTGCTAACTTCATATTCCATTCCAAAGATGATACGTCCCCATTCAGTGTGCCAAACAGGTCGATAAGTTTCTGGTTATAGTCAACGTAAGCCGTATATATCTGAAACTCTTTTTCGTGTAACCTAACCACTGAAGGTACTGATTTCACAATATGTTCTACTGTTCTTTTATTCACAGAGGAAGCTGGACTTCACGTATCCACCGTGGCTTTAGAAAAAGGTTGATTACACCGCATGGTGATTTGGATACAACGTAATTTCCCTGTAGCCGCATTGGCTACTTCCAAGTTTTTCACGAGGTTATGATTGAAAACGCTTAACTATATGGGTGGGAGACCCCGTGGACAGCAAGGACAGCAAGGTCTGATTCACGATCAGAAGTTTTGAAGTTGCAACCCTCCTCAGTAGTTTTATCTGATTCCGCATCCACATTGGTCATCTTTTGAGAATTGAAACATTTCGCAAAATGCCCTTTTCTCACTGCAATTCCTACATGTTACGTTCCTTGTCGGGCAACTTTGCTTATGGTTGGCAGTGAATTTGTTTTGGCAGAAAAAGCAAGGCTTAGCATCTTTAGAATTTTTAAATATCTTCGGCCGGCTGGATTTTGACTGAGCTTGGTTGATCCTATCTGTCAGTTTCTAACCCTTCACCGAATTGGTTGGTTCTTGCTTAATACGGAAGTTTTGAGCAGAACTAGGCCCCTGATGGGACGTGCTGCCCGCCACTGACAAAGCTCCCAGTTGTTATTGTAAACCCGTGGCTGTCTGGGCCCCCTTCTCCTGTAGTAACGCAGATTTTAGAGTTTCTTGTGGATTGCTGCCGGGAAGAATACACAATTCTCGTTGTATCTCTTCAAAACTTCCTACTTTTGATCTACAGTCTAGCCACAGAGGGCTGTTTGGCCCTTTAGACGCAAGTAGAAGGCTTCCAAACACTCACTATCAGCGTGGGATGCGTTGTATATCTGAAGACGTGCAATCATATAGTTCTTATCTCTCTTAAGAAAAAGGACACAATTGTCATAAAGTTCTTTAAACGTGATAGCACTAATGTCTGCATGAGGATATCTTTGAAAAAAACGATTACTGCCTTCGGAACCCAGAAAAAAGGTAGATCTAGATTCGTGCGTTGATCTGCCTCATAAAAGAAAAGACCAGGAGCATTTCTGGGGCCTTTCTTCCTTCGTTCTTCTTTGTTTTAATTTGAGACTTTTTGTGAGAATGATCACCCCACACGCCATATAAAAAATCAAATTGATAACAAATCAATTATGACAAGTAAGCTTGCTTCAACCAATTTCGAACGTTCTAAGACGGGTTAAATCTCAGCTTACGCGTTAAAACCACGAAATATATTGCGCGTTAATTGTCTCATGTTGGCCAAAATGGTAATCTTTAAGCCCCCATAGCTTTGCAAAAAAAATCACAGATGAAATATGTTTTTTTTAAAATTTAAACTCAAAACAACAATACTCTTTGAATGATACTTAAAAAATTGTCAAAACGGGCTAATTAAAATGTTTAAAATTGTCTGAAAAAAAAAACATCCGAGAACTAATTTTGCGCTACTTTCGTTACCGAAAATCGGAACAAAAAACAGAAAAAAATAATTGCGCACCAGTGTTTTGAATAACTTTCTAACTCAGTTCTTTAACACGGCTTGAGCTCAATTGAAAGTTTCCTCGAAAACATTGACAGCTTTTTACTCCGAGTTTCATGCATATGGTGATTTTTTGCCCAATTTGAACTATCAACAAATTATTGTTGATGGCTGTTTTTTATACAGTTTAAAAATTGTCGATGCTTCTAGATCATAACCATTGATTATTTAATCTAAGACAACATTTTTCCTAAGGTCTGTGCAAATTGTTTTTTGATCGAATTGGAGAACACTACCTTGCACAAAAACAAGAAACATTCGATTAAAGTAGCATCAATAACGTGTTCATTTATTCACATTTGATGTATCCTGAAAAATTTTTAATTTCAAAAAAGTCAACTACTTGGCTAGTTTGGATGCCGTTTTGCGTTACGGCATCAACTCGAAAATTGCGGCGGTAACCGGCCTTGTGTTTCGTATAAAGTCCTGACCTCTGTTGGTAAGCTCGCAGCTAGCGCAACTGCGACGTGCGGCGTTGAGTATATTGCCAGTTGTTATTACTGCAAGTTGCCTTTTATTATGACATGTGTCTGTTCTTGCGGATTGTTGCATTACGCAACTTTGCACGCATTCAACATTTCAAAATCTACCAAACTGAACATACCAGACAGGATATTCAAGCGAAAAGAAATGTTTTTTTTCTGATTATAGACTTTGATTCAAGATAAAAAAATGAATAAGCATATGAAACTTAAAAACGAACGTTTTTGGCTACTGATTTTTTTTGACTCGCCGCGGAACGTTCTATTTCAGCATCTAGTTGGACGCCTTTACTTGAGCCAATTTTGCAATTTATCAATGAACACTTTTTACCGTTTTAGTTTTTTACGCATCTACTTGAGCCAAGTTTGATATCAATCGACACTTTTTGCCGTTTCAGTTTTTTAGTTTATTTAATTTTTAAACCATTTTGTACTGCAGTTTATGCAGCCTTTGTACTCAAGAAACCTCAGAAAACTATTCTCACTTTGTGATTTTGAAATTGAGAATATGAGCTTGATATATGCCCAGAGAAACTGAGACTTTGAAATTGATATATGCTCATTGCTCAACGAAGATTTAGCCATGTATGGTACAAAGTGATAGGTTTTGCTCCTAGTAACAAATCAATTATGGCAAATAAGCTGGCTTCAACCAATTTGGAACGTTCTAAGACGGATTAAATATCAGCTTACGCGTTAATAGCACGAATAATATCGCGCGTTATTTGTCTCATATTGGCCAAAATGATAATCTTTAAACCTTCATAACTCTGCAAAAAATGATCACAGGGGAAATATATTTTTGAACTTAAGCTTTCAACAACAATACTTTTTGAATGATATTGAAAGTTTTGTCAAAATAAGCTAATTAAAAAGTCTAAAATATGTCTGGAGATAAAAAATATCTGGTTATAGTCAACGTAAGCCGTATATATCTGAAACTCTTTTTCGTGTAACCTAACCACTGAAGGTACTGATTTCACAATATGTTCTACTGTTCTTTTATTCACAGAGGAAGCTGGACTTCACGTATCCACCGTGGCTTTAGAAAAAGGTTGATTACACCGCATGGTGATTTGGATACAACGTAATTTCCCTGTAGCCGCATTGGCTACTTCCAAGTTTTTCACGAGGTTATGATTGAAAACGCTTAACTATATGGGTGGGAGACCCCGTGGACAGCAAGGACAGCAAGGTCTGATTCACGATCAGAAGTTTTGAAGTTGCAACCCTCCTCAGTAGTTTTATCTGATTCCGCATCCACATTGGTCATCTTTTGAGAATTGAAACATTTCGCAAAATGCCCTTTTCTCACTGCAATTCCTACATGTTACGTTCCTTGTCGGGCAACTTTGCTTATGGTTGGCAGTGAATTTGTTTTGGCAGAAAAAGCAAGGCTTAGCATCTTTAGAATTTTTAAATATCTTCGGCCGGCTGGATTTTGACTGAGCTTGGTTGATCCTATCTGTCAGTTTCTAACCCTTCACCGAATTGGTTGGTTCTTGCTTAATACGGAAGTTTTGAGCAGAACTAGGCCCCTGATGGGACGTGCTGCCCGCCACTGACAAAGCTCCCAGTTGTTATTGTAAACCCGTGGCTGTCTGGGCCCCCTTCTCCTGTAGTAACGCAGATTTTAGAGTTTCTTGTGGATTGCTGCCGGGAAGAATACACAATTCTCGTTGTATCTCTTCAAAACTTCCTACTTTTGATCTACAGTCTAGCCACAGAGGGCTGTTTGGCCCTTTAGACGCAAGTAGAAGGCTTCCAAACACTCACTATCAGCGTGGGATGCGTTGTATATCTGAAGACGTGCAATCATATAGTTCTTATCTCTCTTAAGAAAAAGGACACAATTGTCATAAAGTTCTTTAAACGTGATAGCACTAATGTCTGCATGAGGATATCTTTGAAAAAAAACGATTACTGCCTTCGGAACCCAGAAAAAAGGTAGATCTAGATTCGTGCGTTGATCTGCCTCATAAAAGAAAAGACCAGGAGCATTTCTGGGGCCTTTCTTCCTTCGTTCTTCTTTGTTTTAATTTGAGACTTTTTGTGAGAATGATCACCCCACACGCCATATAAAAAATCAAATTGATAACAAATCAATTATGACAAGTAAGCTTGCTTCAACCAATTTCGAACGTTCTAAGACGGGTTAAATCTCAGCTTACGCGTTAAAACCACGAAATATATTGCGCGTTAATTGTCTCATGTTGGCCAAAATGGTAATCTTTAAGCCCCCATAGCTTTGCAAAAAAAATCACAGATGAAATATGTTTTTTTTTAAATTTAAACTCAAAACAACAATACTCTTTGAATGATACTTAAAAAATTGTCAAAACGGGCTAATTAAAATGTTTAAAATTGTCTGAAAAAAAAACATCCGAGAACTAATTTTGCGCTACTTTCGTTACCGAAAATCGGAACAAAAAACAGAAAAAAATAATTGCGCACCAGTGTTTTGAATAACTTTCTAACTCAGTTCTTTAACACGGCTTGAGCTCAATTGAAAGTTTCCTCGAAAACATTGACAGCTTTTTACTCCGAGTTTCATGCATATGGTGATTTTTTGCCCAATTTGAACTATCAACAAATTATTGTTGATGGCTGTTTTTTATACAGTTTAAAAATTGTCGATGCTTCTAGATCATAACCATTGATTATTTAATCTAAGACAACATTTTTCCTAAGGTCTGTGCAAACTGTTTTTTGATCGAATTGGAGAACACTACCTTGCACAAAAACAAGAAACATTCGATTAAAGTAGCATCAATAACGTGTTCATTTATTCACATTTGATGTATCCTGAAAAATTTTTAATTTCAAAAAAGTCAACTACTTGGCTAGTTTGGATGCCGTTTTGCGTTACGGCATCAACTCGAAAATTGCGGCGGTAACCGGCCTTGTGTTTCGTATAAAGTCCTGACCTCTGTTGGTAAGCTCGCAGCTAGCGCAACTGCGACGGGCGGCGTTGAGTATATTGCCAGTTGTTATTACTGCAAGTTGCCTTTTATTATGACATGTGTCTGTTCTTGCGGATTGTTGCATTACGCAACTTTGCACGCATTCAACATTTCAAAATCTACCAAACTGAACATACCAGACAGGATATTCAAGCGAAAAGAAATGTTTTTTTTTCTGATTATAGACTTTGATTCAAGATAAAAAAATGAATAAGCATATGAAACTTAAAAACGAACGTTTTTGGCTACTGATTTTTTTTGACTCGCCGCGGAACGTTCTATTTCAGCATCTAGTTGGACGCCTTTACTTGAATCAATTTTGCAATTTATCAATGAACACTTTTTACCGTTTTAGTTTTTTACGCATCTACTTGAGCCAAGTTTGATATCAATCGACACTTTTTGCCGTTTCAGTTTTTTAGTTTATTTAATTTTTAAACCATTTTGTACTGCAGTTTATGCAGCCTTTGTACTCAAGAAACCTCAGAAAACTATTCTCACTTTGTGATTTTGAAGTTGAGAATATGAGCTTGATATATGCCCAGAGAAACTGAGACTTTGAAATTGATATATGCTCATTGCTCAACGAAGATTTAGCCATGTATGGTACAAAGTGATAGGTTTTGCTCCTAGTAACAAATCAATTATGGCAAATAAGCTGGCTTCAACCAATTTGGAACGTTCTAAGACGGATTAAATATCAGCTTACGCGTTAATAGCACGAATAATATCGCGCGTTATTTGTCTCATATTGGCCAAAATGATAATCTTTAAACCTTCATAACTCTGCAAAAAATGATCACAGGGGAAATATATTTTTGAACTTAAGCTTTCAACAACAATACTTTTTGAATGATATTGAAAATTTTGTCAAAATAAGCTAATTAAAAAGTCTAAAATATGTCTGGAGATAAAAAATACCCGAGCACTAATATTCCGCTATTTTCGTTACCGAAAGTCGGAACAAAAAACAGGCAAAATAATTGTGCACCAGTGTTTTGAATAACTTTATAACTCAGTTTTTTATAACTTTATAACTCACGGTTTGAGCTCAATTGAAAACTTCCTCAAAAACATTTACAGCTTCCTACTCCGAGTTTCAAAGAAAGCAATTGAAACTTTGTACTTATGGTGACTTTTTGCCCAATTTTGAACTTTCAACAAATTATTGTTAATGGCTGTTTTTTATACAGTCTAAAAATTATCGATGCTTTTAGATCATAGCCAATGATTTTTTCATCTCAGACAACAATTTTCCTGGGCGTGCAAACTGTTTAACGATCGAAACCAAAAAGACTAGCTTGCACAAAAATAAAAAAAAATTCAACTAAATTAGCATCAATAACGGGTTGATTCATTCACATTTTATTTATCCTAAATAACTTTAAATTTCGAAAAGAAATTCAACTACTTGGCTGATTTGGATGCCACTTTGCGTTACTGCATCAACTCGAAACTCGCGGCGGTAACCGGCTTTGTGTTTCGTATAAAGTCCTCCTGCCCTCTGTTGGTAAGCTCGCAGCTAGCGCGACTGCGGCGGTGAGTAAATTGCCAGTTGTTTTTAATGCGAGTTGCCATTTATTATGAGTTGTCTTTTGTTGCGAGTTGTTGCATTACGCAACTTTGCACGCATTCAACATTTCAAAATCTGCCAAACTGAACATATCAGACTTGATATTCAAGCGAAAAAAAACGTTTTTTTTTCTGATTATAGACTTTGATTCAAGAGAAAAATGATGAATCGGCATATGAGTCTTAAAAACGAACGTTTTTGGCTATTGTTATTTTTTGACCCGCCGCGGAACCTTCTATTTGAGCCTCTAGTTGGACACATCTACTTGAGCCAACTTTGCATAGCAATGGAAATTTTTTGCCGTTTTAGTTTTTTAGTTTTTTAGTACTCAAGAAACTTCAGAAAACTATTCTCCTTCTAACATTTTGAAATTGAGAATTTGAGCTTGATATATGCCCAGAGAAACTGAGACTTTGAAATTGATATATGCCCATTGCTCAACGAAGATTTAGCAACAAGGCTCAAATGATTCTGAATTGATTGAGTAGAAAAGTGCTGTAAATTTTTGTTTATTCGAGATAACTACATAACTGATATTTTATATGAGACACTTTATACTGCGTTAAAGACTTTATGGGTTTGTGCTTAATGGATCTAAGCTTAATCCGTGCGCGATAGGAGAGAGTTTTTTCATTAAATTGAATTTATAATAATTGTTTATAATTGTTTTATATATTAGAAAAAAACAAGTATAGTTGTTTTCACTGATTTTTTTTCAAGCATTCAGAGTTTTGCCCTGATTTGAGCAGTTTTGATTTCAATTCTTTTGAAAAATTGCACTTTTAAAGTTTTTTTTAGAGCTTCACTGGCAAATAAAAATAGAAACGTTGGATGATTTGTTTCTTGCCCGTATCCTTGATAGTGGAACCTGATCTAAACTACATTTTATGATTGGATAAATTAGATATTTTACCAATGTAAAGTATTTAATATTAACCAATCATGATCCATCTAACTAACAACCCACTTATTTGTAAGTGCTGAAGTTACTTGTAATTTCAGCACCAGAGAGATTTGAATTTAACTTAGAAATTAGTTGGACTCTCCCGAGCACTTCAGCAGCCGCAATAAACCAGTATACCCTAGATCTATTGAGCCTAGCAGAGACTAGTTAAACAACCTGAGACTAGATAGTATAAGAGTAAGATTAGGATCGGTATTAGACTAAGAAGTTGCACGAATCTATCCGGCCGAAAATAAGATAGCGTGACGAGCAGACGGTGTACCCTATCCGAAATTACTCTATGAGTTAACCAACTCGGTCCTAACTCATCTGGTGCGACCATAAGTCTCGAACAAGACCTTAATAGCTTAGAATTAACCAAAATAGATTAGAAATTAGACAAAAACATTTACAAAATGTTATACGACAATAATTTAATCGAAATGTCTCTACGACTCAATAGATCAGAGCCAATATTCCGAACCATAACAGAACTACCCGGAATTGGAAGAAGACCTCGAACCAGAGACGACATACGACAAAGTAGAAACTTGCCATATAGCTATATGATAGTTAGGCAAAAACCAGAACAAACTTTTATATTTAGAATACTACTGGCAATGAATTTAGATTTTCATTTGCAAACATAAAACCTTGAAGTTAATCTTCAAAATCATTTCAGGCGCTAAACAAAATTATTAATATACAATAACGATTGATAAAAAGATCTAAGATCGTTTTCCTAAAACTCTGCAGTAATATACAAAACATGTTTGAAAAATATTTATTGAAAAATAAAAAATAAAAATTAGTAGCATGACAATAAATGGTTAGTAATCATAAATCATCCTGTTGTTCCAGCTCCATCATCTAAAACATAACAGCAATCATAAACCCACTAATATCATCAAAACACTAAATCTTTCCTTTACACACATTTAAAATTTTATTAAAACTTAAATTCACCTAATTTTAAAACCAGATCATCAAGGCTTATCCTTGGATCTTAAATCATTTTCTACTTAATTAAATTTCAAATTTGATCATCAAGGCTTATTCTTGGATCAAACAGAACAACTTTGTTCTCCCCCACCCACTTAATTAGTGTCTAACGACCTCAAACGTCGATTCACTACCCAACCCTTTCTAAAGACCTAAGACTAATAGAAATTTTTAAACAAAACTAATCATTCAAATTAGGATAAACAGTGAAGAACTTCGGTTATTCATCCTTCACTTGACCCCCCCCTCTTACCAGACCCAGGATAAATCTTAGACTTAGTAAGTTTAAAATAGTATCTAACGAACTACTCGCGTTCTAATTATACCTGAACCTTGTGGATCGATTTACTATTCTCCAACCCTTGAACACAATCACTACCCCTAAGTAAGATTAAGTAAGTTAACACCTTAACTTATACTAGCCACGAGAAAGTAAAAAATCATTCTTCGGAATCGATATACTTTTCTCTCCAACCCTGAACAAATAGACCCAGGTTAAGCTAACCAAAAAATCGTAAGAACTAACAGTTTAAGAAAATAGAAACCATTTAACAACCCTTTGCATCCGTCATTCTAAACCTTATGTCATTTAAAAACCTAGGAAATAAACAAACAATCGTTTTACACAATTGTGAAATAGATAACAAAAAATACGACCTTGTAATCACACCTCATACACAAACAGTTGGATACATTCGAACGAAACGACAAACACTAAAAAGAAAAATAATAACGAAACAAAGACAAATAACACGAAAAAGATTTTCAAAAAATCGAAACGCATTTTCAGAATCAGAAACCAACAGTTTAGACGAACTTTACAAACTAAAAGAATCAATAGATAAAAATTGCCCACTTCACGATCAATTATATTTCTCTGACTCAGAAACAACTTCAAATTCATCAAAAAGAGGAAAAAGAAGAATAAAAAAGCAGTATAAACACAAACCAGTACATTTATACAATTGGAATCAACCAATTAGACACATTGATAATTACATATTAACAGTCATCGAACGAAAAAATGAGCTCAACGCACACCCCAGGTGAAGAAAGTCCAGATGATGATGAAATCTTTCCTTTTATAGTAGATGCAACCACTGATAGAGGACAGCATATATTTTGCAACAATTTACTATTAAATTTATTTGAACCCGGAATTAGTCCATGTAAAACAGAGTTCCCAGATGTAAAAATCAAAAGACAAATCATAGACCACTACTTAAAAGATATATGCAACATAACACAACAGTATGGAATCTACTCCATAGAATTCACCTCACCAAACCATAATAATAGAAAATATACAATTCAAACAGACGACCTTGATTTAGAATTTTCAAAAGTTTTTTCAGAATATATAAAAAGCATCCAATATCATAACTCACAAAGAGCAAACTCCATATTCACCAATGAAGTTTTCGCAATAATATATAGTTATATTTCGATATTAGAAAACGAAATCCCAATAACAAATGTCTCACCGACAGAAACATCTAAACATTTAAGAGTACGACATGAAATCACACTACTCTCTAGTTATTTAAACATCATTAAAGAAAATTTCACGAAAGACGACGTTTCACAACATACAAAACACGATCTACAAAAAATTTTGGCATGGTTCATAATAGATTATTTCACACACAATATTGATTTAATTGCACAAGCAAGAAAAAATTTTAGACCCCAAAACTCGAACGATGATACCGCTATCACAGAACAATCAGATTATGTTTGGGACCCCGAATGGTCTCATCCCGCATTTATAAGCATCCCACAATCAATCTCAAGTCAAGCAATAAGTACGATATCTTACATAAGAGATTATGTAAAAGTAATACCATTAACCATTGATGCAACACCATTAAACTATAATACATTTTTGCCCGATACACAAAATAATAGTTTAAACTCTACAGTTATACACAAGGAAAACCTCAATGGAACTAGGAATCTTACTCAACAAGATATCCAGACACCATCACACTTCATAAATGAAGAAATTGTGCACACAACAACTACACAACAAAGTATTTCACCAATACGCCCAAATTTAACAACACCAAGAAATACAAATCCTTCACAAACACAGGTAACCTTACAATCAACCGTTAAACCTTCGGTTGCCCCTAAATATTCACATATGGATTACCAAACATACAGACCCATGACAATACCATCAAAAACACGCAAAACATTCACTAGAAACAACTTTGCAGACCATAATTATAATTATACACATCCATCAAAAACATATAACCAACCACAAAGAAATTTTAACCAATATACAAAATCTCGAAATTGGGATAACCCAATGACCCAACCTAATTCAATAAATTTCCAAACAAATCCTCCACAGGATCACAGTGAAAATTACCCATTTTTTCAACAAAATAAAAATAAAAAACAGACATCTTATCAAATGGATTATTTATCCTCAGATGATGATTTCTTACAACCAGATATATTTGCACCAAATACTCAAGAATATCGTAGACAAGGAATACAGAGAACACGTACAAATCATAGAAATTTTTCTCCACAACCAATAGATGCACAACATCAACAACCAATTCAACAACAAAATCTAATTAATACACAATCTTTTCAACCAATTCAACAACAAAATCCAATGACTGCACACTCGTATCAAGCATCACAAATGCAAAATGAAATACCACTCCCATATTATCTCCAACAACATGAAATAACAAGAAACCAACTTTCGAATTTTTCTCAAATGCCAAATGCAGCAGAATCATTACAAATGACAATGAATCCATACCTTATGGGTGGATCATCAATAACATCAAACAAACCTTTAATGGTTTTCACAGGAACAGACCCTGAATACTCTGTAGAAGATTATTTAAATGCATTAACAGCAAACCTGATTTTAAATATTGGACCTGAACCAATTAATACGCCACTACATCAAAATTGGATACATCGACGCACAGCGTTAATTCAAACAACCTTAGATGGCGCAGCCCAAAAATGGTTTTCAGTACTACCTCTAGAAATAAAATCAAACTGGAAAAGGTTTACACAAGAATTTTCAAAAATGTTTGACTCCGAAAGAAACAAACAACAACAAAGAGTTTTATGTAATGAAATTCGCAGATTACCAAACGAAACCATCAAGCAAATAGCAGTACGAATCGAAACACTAGTTCGAAAAGCATATTCATTAAATACACATGACTATAAAAACACAAAGATGACAGAAATCTTAATGATGACCTTAACACCACAATTAAGGAAAATAGCAATAAAAAAGAGAGCATCCCACCCTTCTTCAATTCGAGAACCCGATTTAGATTTTCGAAAACTAGTAGACAAATTAGAACAAGCAGAAATCACGATGAAACTAGAAGAAACGGAAAATCTGAAATTACAATACGTTAATAGAATTGAAACGACTCCCACTAATATTAATAATATACAGGAATCAGAGACAGACCTCGTTGAAAAAATCACTGAAATACTCAATATTTACGAAAAGAACCCGAACTTTAAGGGCAAACCATCTTTAAAAAAATGGTGTAATTATTGCCGACGATACGGACATAGTATTTCCGAATGTAGACAAAAACAGCAAGACAATCAAAATAAACCTCAAAAATATAAAGAACCAAATAAATCATTCTATCAATACATGAAAAAAGATCAAAATCTACCGAACAAAACAGTCCACAGCAACAACAGTTCAGGAAAACCACTCCCGAACAACACAAATTATACAAGAAATCAATCACCATATAACTCAAGTTATAGAGGAAGATCGCCAGAACGAAGAAATACACAAAATTCATCACAAAATCACTACAATAGACCAAACAGTAGAAGTAACTACTCCAGATCAAATTCAAATACACAACGATTTGTTTCTAGATCTAATTCCCAATCAAGAAATAACTACTATCCAAACAACCAATCACGAAATTCATCATACAATAGGAATAGAAACTACTCCTATAATCGAAATAGAAGTTATTCAAACAACCGAAACCAGAATTACCCGAACAATCAATCAAGGAATAACTCATATAATAGATCGAACTATAACAGACCAAACAATAATTACCAAAACAGATCGCGAAATAATTCACAAAATTGACACTCAAGTTATAATAATCGTTATAGAAATTATTCCCAATCACCACACCGGAATAATAATAACTATAATAATTCTAATAATCGCCACAGAAGTAGTACACCTAAACATCAAAGACAAATCAATCAAGTACAGTCTAATCCAGAAACAACATCAGACCCTCCAGGTATTGATGACACAGTAACTGATACGTTACAACTCAATCAAATAAACTGTACATCATCAGATTCAGAAAGTGATACAGAAAACACTCTTTCTATCAATATGATAGAAGTCGAAAATGACTATGAATCTGTCATGTATGAACAACCCTTTTCATCACACATATATGAAAATCAATCAGAATTTCTTCAAAATTATTACACTACACCCATAAATTCCACACCAACGACGCAAGAAACAAATGAGATTAACACTACAAATCAAACCAATAAAAATACCAAAACAAAATGCTTGAATACAAACCACATTTATCAAAATATACAAAAAGAACAACCCAAAGAAAAAATTTGGACAATACCATTTCTCTTAGAAAGCCCAAGAAATAAAGAATTTCAACCACCAGACCTTGAAATAGATTTTTTAATTGATTCAGGAGCAGAATCAAACATAATAAACATCCCCACATGGAATGAAATAAAAACTTTACACCCAAAGCTAACACCTCTTGAAACCTCCAGTAAGTTAGCAACAGCACAAGGATCAACATTGATAAACTACGGAAAAATCCAATTATTTCTCCTCCCCACCAGAACAATGGAGCAAAGCAAAATTTTAAATAAGCCATTTAAACAAATATTCCATATCACTGACATTAAATATAATATCATTGGAATACCATTTATTTCGAAGTATATACCAACAATTAACATACTAAATAGTAAAATATTAATCAAAGATAAATATACAAAAACAAAAGAAACATCCTTAACATTTTTTCAAAGATTAAATAAACAACCACCATTCTTTTCAAAATTCTACCCGATATTTAACCAACAAAGGAAACACCTAAAACCACTATCAGGAAATATCTATAATTTTTCAATCAAACAAGTTCACCAATATGATAAAGAACAAAACAAACAAAAATTTTATATGTCAGAATTTGAATTCAAACCTATTCACAAATTTTTCAAAATCACAATCTCATCCATAAAATATTTGAAAAATTCGAATTCCGATATCATTTCCTTACATGTCTATAACAACACACCTTACCAAGTAACATTACCTTTAGGACTTTTAGGATATTGTGAAACCAACGCTACAATATCACCAATACACGAAAAAGCCTATCGCGTAAATAATATACTCCAATTACTAGATATTTGCCAATCTACAATTCTTAATGAAGAATTATCTATAAATAATATAATAAGTAACGAAAACAGAAATACGGATTATTTCACAAAAACTCCATATTTCAAACCTACATTCAACATAAGTAACTACACAGAGGACCAACAGAAATTTTTAACAATGTTTAATTTCCAACATTCACAAATAACACAAGACGAATTCGAAAAATTAGCCAAACAGCTAATTAAATATTCATCAGTCTATGCAACATCAAAATTCGATGTTGGAAAAATCAGTTCATCACTACATCTCCCGTTAAAACCAGACGCAGTTTTCAAAAAACAGAGAGCAAGTAAAGTACCAATTCACCTACATGATAAAGTAAACAGATTACTCGACATTTTAGAACAATACAACATTATATCACCAGTAAACAAAGAAGAACAACCAAAAGGCAACACATTTATCAACCCCGTTATCATTCTAGCTAAAGGAGAATCATTAAAAATCGTTCTCGATGCTAGATACCTCAATTCACTTATAGATGAATCAAAATGTAATTGGCCCATTGAACCAATACAAGTTATTTTAACAAAAATAAACGGCAAATACTTTACAACCGCCGATATGAATAGTGCATACAATCAAATGCCACTAGATGAACAATCACGACGTTTAACACAATTTGTTATCGGAAACCAACAATATGAATTCAACCGCTTATTCTATGGAATATCCATAGGACCAGCAGCATTTTCAGCTTTTATGAGCAAAATTTTTAGACCACTAATACTCAAGAAAAACGCAATCACCTATTTAGACGATGTTTTTATGCAATCACAAACAAAAGACGAAATGTTCAATGTTTTAGAAAAATATCACCAAATACTTCAGAACGAAAATCTGAAGGCCGCCCCCGATAAATCACACTTCTTTTTGACAAGAGTTAAATTCTTAGGACATAATATAGAAAGAAAAACAATCACTCCATTGAAATCACGCATTGACGCTATTCAAAAACTTCAACCACCAACAAATAAAAAGAAAATCCAAGAATTTCTTGGAATGTTAAACTTTTTAAGTAAATATGTTTATAAAATGCAATTATATCTACGACCATTTTATAACATCCTTAGACAACAAAATAATTTTGAATGGAACACAGAACATCAAACACGATTTGAAGAAATAAAGAAACTTTTAACTGAACAAATTTCAAACACAATTCCAGATTCAAATCAACCATTTTATGCAATGTGCGATGCTTCGAACTTTGGCATCGGTGCAGCACTATTACAATCACATAATGGTACAAATAAAATGAACCTCATATCAGCAAATTCTCGATTATTCACTCAAGCAGAGCTACGACTCTCAACTCTAATGAGAGAATGTACAGCCATAATATATACACTGACAGAATATGAATTTCTGATACTTGGATCAAAACATCCAACAGTTCTATTCACAGACCATAAACCAATCATCTTTCTCTTTACACAAAAATCTAACCCAAACCACCGAGTTTACAGATTTCAACTAATTCTAATGAAATTTCCAAACTTACATATAGTTTGGACTGCAGGAAAAAATCTTGCATTACCAGACACCTTAAGTCGAAATACACCACCTGAATTACTTACACGAAAAACAACAGTTGAAATACCCAAAAACATAAAATTCTACCTTGCAGAAAACGAAACATCACCCCGATTGGAATGCAAATATGCAGTAAAAACTGATATTGAACAATCACAAATAAACAATTTACAACATTTCCCACTTTATTTAGATTGTCAAAATAATCATTATGAAGTTGATCTACTTGGAACATCAACTTTCAAACCAATCCCATATTCTCAATGGATAAAAAATAACACCCAACAAAAACGAACAAAACAACACCCGCCTAAGAAAGACCATTTTCCACTAATTGAAAAAGAAGATTTAACTGATAAAATAAATTTATCAGGACCACAAACAAATGATTCAAAATACACAATAAATCAAGTTCTTGACCTTCACGACCCACTTGATACAATACCCTTATCTAAATTAGAAATCGAAAACATTTTTCTCCCCCCAACAGAAATAATTACAATTTCAACACTGAAACAATATCAAAACCTTGACCCAGTAATTCGACAACTGAAATCATGGCACAAATATAAAACTAAACCTATCAAAGCAGATTCAACCATTCTAGGAAACAAAACACTCCTCCGATACTTTCGCAAATTTAACAACACAACAATTAACGAAAATACAGACCTTTTAGAGTATAACCTGAATGAATCTACAGTTCCATGTCTCCCTTTAAGTATGATTCTTATAGCTTTTAATATTTCACATACACAAAATATTAAAGGACACTCTGGATCAGAAAAAACATATTCAAATTTTATACAAAATTTTTACTTCCCAAATGCACCAATTTGGATAAAAGTACTATGCAATGACTGTATAGTATGTCAACTAAATAAACCTTACCCAAATCAAAAACAAATAGCACAAAAACAAGATTTTAAAGGACAATCATTTGATACCAAAGGACCAATTTCACCCTCATCCGAAGGAAACTCCTACATTATGGTAATTGTTGACGCATTTACACATTATGTAGCAATTAACCCAGTACCACATTGTAACGCTTATTACGCTTACACAACACTCTATGAACACTGGATAGCAAAATTCGGACTACCAGAAATTTTAGTCACAGACAACGGTACAGAATTCATAAATAATGAAATTATCACACTATGTCATTTATATAACATTAAACACAAACCACGTACATCTCATGCACCTTGGACAAACAGCTTAGTCGAAGGTATGAACCGTTCATTACAAGAATATCTTAGATGTATCATCAACGGAAATGATACAAAATATACCGAATGGTCAGCAGATGTAAAATTATTTCCCTTAGCATATAATTCACAAATAACGACAACTTTAGGAATGTCACCATACGAAATGGTTTTTAACCAAAAGCCACGCAAACCAATAATGTTTACAGCAAATTCTCATAAAAACGCACAAGGTTATTGTCAACCAAATAAAGATTCAATTTGTTATAACCTACCTTTACATACATACGATGAAGATCATTTTCATCACCCACAAATTCTTAAACTAGCCTCCGGTACACACACCGAATGGATTCTAAATAGAGATAAAAAACACAATGAAATTTATCAAAAAATAACAAAAAAGTTATTACAAAGACAAAACATTAATGAACAAATCAATTCACGTTTTACACCAGCCTCCGAATTAAAAATTGGAACATTTGTTTTGATACCTAATTTTAATACTCAAAAAGGAATTTCTAAAAAATTACAACCCCTTCGAAAAGGACCATACCAAATAATTGCAAAACCCACTGATGTCACATATAAAACTACCGACTCAAACAAAAAAGAAATCGTTCAACATCGAAACAACCTATTACCTTATTACCCAAAAGAATACGCACTCCGCGAATTAACACAATTATATTCTTTCACAGGATTAAAAATCATTCAAAATGAACCACATCTGAAAAACACAGAACAAAATGATAACGCCACCAAAAACAATACACAAAACCATAAAGAATCTCCAAAACAAAGAAAAAATAGAAAAATGACCGAACAAATAATACCCCAAGAACAAATCGACAAATCAGAAAATCGAAAAACAACAAGACTCCGAAATCAACCACGTAAAAACTATAAAATATTCATCCCCCAATCTAAAATTTTAAAGAAAGTAGAATTTCAAAAGTAATTTTAACATTATACTTCACTATCTTGAAACCTTCGAAACATTTTTCATTTACATTTTTCAAAATAACATGCTGACAAGTACGTAATAATTCTAGTTCAAAATAGACCAATAGGATTCATCCAATCCGTCACTTTCTCTAACTCAAACTAAGACCAATTAGACGAATCATATAGAACTCCAGGCACATCTATAACTATAACTTTACGACCTCCAGGTCAAAAATAAGCAAACCACTCCAACTTGACAACTAAAATAAATATCACCATAATACCGTACCCCTCCCTTATCTAATAACCCAAAGATCAACAATATTTCCCCAACTCAGACCACGAATACCCCCAAAGCAAATTTGTTAACTTAGCCTAAAGTAACAAAATGAACATTTTAATTAGCCTAAAGTATAAAAATCTCACCATACCCCGGATCATTTGACAAACAAAAATAAAGAAAAAGACGACCTCCCGATCACCATGAAAATTGCCCCCAACAATTTTTTACAAAACTCAACCCACTTGTCAAAAAACTAATAAATAATCCGACCACACTTGAAAATCGCCTCAAACAGCAAAAAATATTCGACCAAGAGATCATTTCTTAAATGCTCTTCTCTCAATCAGTTACTCAAATACTCATAAATCTTAAACATTTTTTTACAATACTTGAAACCTTTATAATATTTCTTTTTGATATACTTGAATCTTTTCTAATAATCCTAATCATTTTTTGTAACATTTTTTAAATTTTCTACACTATACTCGAACTATTCCTCCAACTTTCCAAAACCCTTGATTATATCCACAGGTACGATTTATACAACTTGTCTAAATGATACGAACAATTTTCAGTAGAACTGATATTTTTTTACTATTTGTAATTTTCATAACATTTTTATCATCCCTCATTTTGACAATATGCAAATGTATAAAGAAAGCAATCATCACATTTGCCCTAGCAACAATTTTTCTAATTATTTTTTTGGAAGAATATTATAATAAACATAAACCTTCCCACTAAAGTAACAATTCAAAAATCCATCAAAAATTGCTACCCAACAGTCAC
This sequence comes from Symsagittifera roscoffensis, assembly GCF_963678635.1. NCBI lineage: Eukaryota > Metazoa > Xenacoelomorpha > Acoela > Convolutidae > Symsagittifera > Symsagittifera roscoffensis. Next base: position 51,132,973 of record NC_087063.1, on the reverse strand, counting down.
AGAATCAGTCTTCACCGACATCATCCCAAGATAACCCAACACCACCTTCAACTACTCAAAATCCTCAAACATCTACACGAATTTCTTTTCAAGACAATCCATACACTTTTGAAGAACGACATGCTCGTTTATCAGAACCACTAGAACCAGTTCAACGACAAGCACCTTTAAGCGAACCAACATATAACCTATATCCAACACTACCACAAGAACTAAGTAGAATAAGAAATTCTAGTCAAAACCAAAATACAGTCGAAATAAATAGACAAATTATACATCCTCGACGAAACAGAAATTTTCAAACTCCCCGAGTTCATTTTGATATACCTCAATCCCCATCACAAAACACTCCAGAAAACCCCATTGGTATATTACCAGAAACCCCTACGCTTCTTTCACAACGTAGCACCTCAAGCCTACCATCAGATTACTTAGGTTCAACACCAACATCTGAGCAAATACGTGAAAATCCTTTCAACCCCACAAACCAAACATCACGATTTCCATATTGGACTACACATTCATTTACACAAGGTGAACCAAATTTAGTCAATGACCCAATAGATATTTCTACGGATACAACAACATCCTCATCACTACCAGAAACATTATCACTACCATCAACACCATCAATAAGCCAGATTTCACCACCACCTTTTAACTTAAATTTTCCAAATAATCTCGACGCCAGATATCGAGAACAATCATCAACAAATATCCCTTTAAGACTAGATTGGAATACATTTACAGCCCCTCCACCTTTATTTGGACAACATCAAGAAAGTAACCGCCTTCATAACTGGGCACTTAATAGATTACAATATCGCCAAGATATTCACAACGATATCCGTGATCACAATATTCAAATACTCCAACAAAACAGTTTACAATTAAAGTTTGAAATCACAGTTAAGTTAAACAATATTACCCAACATCCCTACCCATTAAACCCACCTAACATAACAGCTCAATCACTACCACCACCGTTTATAACTACTGAAGTAATATACAAATACGACAGATATACCAAAAACACAATTGGCTACATTACATTTTATAATCCATACTCAGGATTATCATACACATGTATATTCTAAAATTATTAATTTTTCTCCAACTCCTTTTTCTAGTAATCTCAAATCAAAACATAAACCCTTCTCCTCGTACAGGACCACAAGAATCATTAGTAACACATTACGATTGTGAAGAAAATGAACAAAAAACACTACATAAATATGCAATAAATCAAGTATCACAATGTGAAACAGAACCACAAGCTATAGAAACCACAGATGTAATAGCAACACTCTATTCAAAAGCCCGAGCAACAACAGTTACAGGTTATAAATTCACAGCAACATTTTCCGAAAAGAAAGTACATTGTTCACAAGTCTCGAACGGAAACAAAAACCGACTTGACCATGAATCATTCTATCAAAGTAATATAGAACGTCTTTTACATCTCAATCCCGACGATTGTAAAAATGAATTACTTAGACTAAACATCACACAAAATAAAAACTCCGCAAGAAAGTTATTTAATTTTCAAGTTTTTTCAGACTCTGTACATCAATCACAACTTGAAAGACACCAAGGACATATAAAACTAGACGAAAAATACTCGTATAACGGCGCACACGGACGATTAACCTATGACCTACACGATAAACATTGGATACCACACATTGGTATAAATGACCCATCAAACTGCAAAGCAGACACAAAAAATAAAGGATACCAAGAAATAATGTTTTTTGATTGGAAAATACAACTCGAAAAAATACAACTAACACGAGATTTATCAGATAATACAATGATCTATCAAGGAATCCGATTACCTTGTAAAAATGATCAAGGTTATTGCGACCCTACAACGAGAACACAAGCAACAATTGTTTGGTTCCCCGAAGATACATGTACAACATTTCAAGTAGCAAAAATACACGCTCGTATGATAAAATTTCACGAAAAATATTTTATACAATCAATTCCATATGAACAAGTCCATCCATCACGAAAACTAAGTTCTAATTTTAGAAACATAGACAATATAGAAAATAAATTGACACGTTTTCAAATATATCAAGAAACAGAACTTGCATGTAAATACAGGAATCCACTTCACAGAACACAATACTCTGAAATATTAGTTGAATACGAAAAAGGATTCGACATGACCACTGGAAAAGTAAAAATCGACCCATATGCCACAGGTCATCCTCTAAACGAAGGAACATCCTATATACCAGTTAATTTTGAAAAAAGCAACGGACAACCTGGTGGACATCTAAAACCCCATGACACCAGAAGCACACGCTTACAAGAATTATCACTAATGAATACTACATATTTCGGTAATATCCACTATGATATTCATTTAGATATGAAACTAGATTATACAATTAGCCGAATTTTTCAAGAAATGTCACTCTCCGAATTATAAACACTACACCAACTATGCGAATTAGAACGAACACAAATATTACAATCACTTGCACTAGCAGTATTAAAAATACCCTATGCAGGATACTTATTATCTGGAAATAGATCAAATTTTTTAGACTATGAAGGAAACATCTTATGGTTTTATACTTGTACTAAAAAAGTATCACCACTATACGTTTTTGAAGATAAACGATGTTATAAAAGAATCCCTATCTTTTATAAGAATAAGGTACATTTCGTGGATACACTTTCACGAAGAACCTATTTCTGGGATACCGCAGTCCCATGTGGATCAGAAAACAGCCACAATGTAGTACAACTAAACCCTGATGAAAATAAATATTATCTTCTCACTCCATATCCCACATTAATGCAATCACTCAAAAAATTTTCACCAGAAAGCATTCGCGCTATTGCTCGAAACCCAAATATAGACTTACAATCAATAGGAATCTATTCAAAATCAGATATTCAACATCACATTAGAACACAACAATTCCAAGAATTATTAACACAAATGGACACTATACAAAGACAATCAATAGACCAAAATTTACGCAAACTTGCAGAAACCGCAGGATTTGCCGATATCTACACGCAACACTATAGCGGATATTTTAAAGACATTAAAGATTATATATATCTAAACGGTGAAAAATACCGTCCCCAAGATATATCACCAATTAACATTTTTAGCTTTGTTACACTCAAAAATGAGATCCTCGATTTTCTAGGATGGCCCTACTACATCTTAGAAAAATTGACTATTTTATACGCAATGTTTAACTTTATTGGATTTCTTTTCTCACTTTTAAAAGGAATCTACAACACATGTGCTATACACACACAAGTAAACAGACAAGCAAGCGTAGCACGCATACTCTTTGCAGGATTTTTTGGAATCTTTTCTACATCTATAAACAAAATTCTTTTAGACGCACAAATAAAGGAATATAACACAAAAATAGCAACACGACAAAACACATACGACGAAGAACATAACAATGTAGACATAACGCCAACAGCACCACAATTACCACCCCTACCAAATAACCATCCACTATCCCTAGTCCCACGAAATTTTCGAAATTTAGCCATCACACATAATCCAAATTTTCGACTCACCACATCACAAAGTCCCATCCAACATATAATGACACACCAGTCACAAGATGATAATACTTATGAACAAATTATTGAACAACCCCATACCACCGCTTTTCAGTCTCAAAATAATCATTTTTTTAGCCCACGATGAGCCGCCAACTTGGATCACTACACCGATCAAATTCCCACCCAACCAATCTTACCTCTCCAATCCCAATAATACCACTTTTTGCTTTTCCGCCACCCGATTTTCCATCTAGTAATGTAACATCAGGCATGAATTCCGACACTAATTCACACATCTCAGTTTTATATTCCATCTCACAACTCAATAACCCGAATATTGAAACCCCCGATGAATTTGCCGACTCAGAACCATCCCCATCCAATAATTTTCATAACTCTTCTAATTTTTCTCAACCCCCTTTTCAACCCATATTATCCAATAACCCTGACCCCATCACTCCCACACCCTCTTATGCTTCCCAAGTTACTCCAACCTACTCCTCATACCATTCTAACCAATCATCTCATTCTCCAGACACCCCCCGAATCTCCCCAGAGCTAGATAATTTTATTACCCTTCAACAACAACCCTACCACCTTAATACCCCAACCATAAACCAAATCTCCTCCACAATAAACTCATCCAACCCCCCTACCCCTACACCCTCTTCAAATTATACTGAATCATTAGCACCATCATCCACATCAACTGAATCTTCACTCAACACTAATAGAGCTTACCGCACTTTTAAAAGAAAGTTCCCCAACCATCCTTTCCCAACAAAACCAGGAACAGCCCGTGAATACATCAACCATCCCAAGCATACTAACACAAAAGAATTTTTAGCCATCACCTTACCCTCATTTCCACAATACACCTTAAACACCCCCCACGACACTAACGAAACACGCAACTTTGTAGATGAATACGTTTTAATGCCCACTCTCTCTTGGACCTCATATTATCATTTTACTAACCCTCTTTGCTTACCTTTATCTAACACTCACATCGATATAGAGCGAAATACGGACATGCTATATCGACTCACTACACCACTAACCGCTAGACAATTTACTTACGTTGGATATAAAAAATCACTAAAAACACACACTGCACCTAGAGCTAACGAATATACACTCGAATACTATGATCACAACATCATCAGAGCTAACCAAGATCACTTCTTAGACGACGATCGCTTCGCTAATCCACAAATTACCGAGAAATTTTTCATCAAGACACCATATATATTTACACTAAACATCTTCGACCGAAAGTTTGATCACATTATTTCAGAAGCACTAACAGACACACAAGCATACGAAAGTTTTAAAGAACGCTTCCAAATATTTTCACTAACCTTTCATTTCCTTGCACCACACGAAAGAGATTTACACTGCTCACACGATATTATGTTGCGCACTAAACAAACCCATACATATAGTTATTATCGCTTCATCCAAAATCACTTTGACCTACACACACCCTCTAGACAACCACACCATCGTTTTCAATTCATTAATTCCAAATACACTTCACCATTTTTCCTAAATTTCACATATTGCATTAAAGATACTAACCTTCATGGTATTCTTCGCAATTATGATCCCATAACCCAAATGTACATCTTCTGTCCCATCACCAAGACCTTCAACGCCGAAGAATCCCGACCCTTCCTTATACCGTACGAGTTTGTACAACCTATAAAATCTCAATTTTAGAATTCATCCACAACACTAAATTCAATCACAAATTATATAATCTAATCCAAAACACACCTTATGAGTTTGCAGTTGGCACTGAAGAACTAACCACTATTAAGGCACTTCAATTGCTTTGGCCACTGCTTCAGACTAAAAATATCATCCGCATCTTAGCTAAACTACTAACAACTTCAGAACTAATTCACGATATCTTCCCCCACGGTTTTTTCCCCGACGACTAACAGGTAAGTATGAATTAAATGAATATTACTAACTAATTGAAATATTAAAAAACTCACCATACTTTATCCATGTCTTCTTTAGATTTTTAGCCTTCATCCGACAATCACCTACAAAAACCACAAAAGACAAATAAAAATCGCAAATTTCATCAAACAGATTTCAAAAATTCTATTAATCTCTTACACTTATAAATTTATAAATTTAATACCAATGCAATAAATTCATTTCTAAAATTTTCCCCACAAGCAGTAAATCTAATTATGATGAAAATTTGTAACTTAAAATTCCCCCATAACTAGCAGTAAATTTCCAAATTCTATGCAGTAAATTAATAAAATGCAAATGCAGTACTAACCTTTTGATATTCTCATTTATTCGCACAGAAATTCTATCCACACTCGCACAGCTCGCCCACGAAGAATTGTTTAAAATAATGAATTTCAGTTTCAAGTTTTCACACTCAACAACTCTAACATATAATAACATGTTTCAAACTTTCCTTTAACCCGGTTGGAAAGGAATCATATACTAAACAAAACTAACCAACGCAGCTTACTAAATACCACAAATCATAGAATAACAGCATGACTAAGAAAAGGAAACCAACGGTACCCAAACCGGATTAACCCAGTTTAAAACTGGATAATTTATTCTTTTGAAGACTATTATAAAGTCTAAAAAAGAAATAATAAAACACAAAAAAGTCGAAAGACAAACCCATACCACGAACAATTTGCTTTTTGGAAAAAGGACATAACCAACAAGACATAAGAAAAACCACAACAAACCCAACATAAAACGTTGTCACATAACAGGACCCCTCACAAAAACCGCATGAAATCATACTCCCACTCCTGGCCTAACCCACCAGGAAGGACGTCCTGAGCATGCTCTATAGCCGGCCTAACCCACCGCGCTACATCCACGCTTTGTGACCACACCTCTATTTTTAATAAGAGCTACTCAAGTGTGAGTAACTCTTCAAAATAACCGAACTAAAACAAAAAGCTTTTGTGAAAACAACTAACTAAAATCATAATTAAAAAATATTAAACTAATAAATGTTTTATAAAATGTAAATTACATTATGCAATACATAGATCAGAATACAACACCAAGGACGAACATCTAAAGACAAAACGACCCCACTACACTCGAGAGAGAATGACCAACCACAATCGATATGCCACTCACAATCACAACTCAAAGGATTTAGAGTACGACTTGACTTCGCAGAAAAGGACTTCATTGAACTAGACCAATGACCACCTCGATGTTCAAGTATACGTACAGATCCGAGTAACCAGGCATCCCCTCCACGCACAATCTCCACGCCATTCCCAAACTAGATCAGACACAAAAGAAGTTCTCCACGCAGAACAGAAAAACCTGACATAGCCAACCATTCTGAAATCAGAATTGAGTTTGTTGCGAAGACTTAGTCGTTGTCACTAGAAGACACAACGTCTTATGTCTCTAACTCCAGCTTCCTGGAACTTCTTTAATAAAAAGGAAACAGAAGAAATAAGATGTTCGCCAAACACCAACGTCCATCATCCATCCTTCGAATTGCAGAAGAACTATTCTAAAAAACTCTGTAAAACCCGGATGGGTGGAACCTGATCTAAACTACATTTTATGATTGGATAAATTAGATATTTTACCAATGTAAAGTATTTAATATTAACCAATCATGATCCATCTAACTAACAACCCACTTATTTGTAAGTGCTGAAGTTACTTGTAATTTCAGCACCAGAGAGATTTGAATTTAACTTAGAAATTAGTTGGACTCTCCCGAGCACTTCAGCAGCCGCAATAAACCAGTATACCCTAGATCTATTGAGCCTAGCAGAGACTAGTTAAACAACCTGAGACTAGATAGTATAAGAGTAAGATTAGGATCGGTATTAGACTAAGAAGTTGCACGAATCTATCCGGCCGAAAATAAGATAGCGTGACGAGCAGACGGTGTACCCTATCCGAAATTACTCTATGAGTTAACCAACTCGGTCCTAACTCAATAGAACGAGCGAAATTTTCTCTTACAATTTTGTTTTCCCCGATTCTCTAGGAATTAGAGAAAAAATTTTCGAGTCTCACTCACTTGATATCAAGAGCAAGTAGATTTTTTAATGATCAATTGTTTTTCATAAAAAAACTTGTCAGACAATTAAAAAATTCCCGTTATAGAAAAAGTTTGTGTACAACCTTTCAAGAGCATGAAAAATGTAAGGACTGAGGCATGGCATTGGAAAGTAGTCCATGGCACAAAAAAATTGCTGGAAAAAGTTTCACGGGCCGAGCGGAATTGTCGTAAACTGAATCACTGATATATGAAGTGAAAATTTTTTCAATATTGTAATGCAATAGTTGCTTTTCACTAGTTTCTTGCACTCTGTGCTTATGATTTTGCTTGTCACTTTTGATAGTATCCTCAAAACATTGATTTTTTGATCGTTTCTTACTACTCCTGTCACAAAAAAATGGGGAAAAGATTTGCGGGAGCACAACTAGCCATGCAGCAAAGTACATAAATTCCTATTTTAATCAACACCAAATTCAAAAGCTGTAAATTGCACTCTTGAATGATAAAATCAGTAAGAAAGCGCAAAAACTGTCGGAGGCGAGGCTTTTTGAGGACAATATTTTGAGTGTATAATTGATTTTAGGGTATCGTTTGTTATTCTAAACAAAGAATTTAGCTGGTACAACATTTTTATTTGCAATAAAGATATTAAGAATAAATTATCCTCTGCCTATTACCCTTAGATTACAATTTAAAACGATTTCTTAGCCGGATTAAATCGCCGCTTACGCATTAGTAGTGGAACCTGATCTAAACTACATTTTATGATTGGATAAATTTGATATTTTACCAATGTAAAGTATTTAATATTAACCAATCATGATCCATCTAACTAACAATCCACTTATTTGTAAGTGCTGAAATTACTTGTAATTTCAGCACCAGAGAGATTTGAATTTAACTTAGAAATTAGTTGAACTCTCCCGAGTACTTCAGCAGCCGCAATAAACCAGTATACCCTAGATCTATTGAGCCTAGCAGAGACTAGTTAAACAACCTGAGACTAGACAGTATAAGAGTAAGATTAAGATCGGTATTAGACTAAGAAGTTGCACGAACCTATCCGGCCGAAAATAAGATAGCGTGACGAGCAGACGGTGTACCCTATCCGAAATTACTCTATGAGTTATACCCATCGGTCCTAACTCATCTGGTGCGACCATAAGTCTCGAACAAGACCTTAATAGCTTAGAATTAACCAATAATAGATTAGAATTTAAACTAAACATTTACAAAATGTTATACGACAATAATTTAATCGAAATGTCTCTACGACTCAATAGATCAGAGCCAATATTCCGAACGATAACAGAACTACCCGGAATTGGAAGAAGACCTCGAACCAGAGACGACATACGACAAAGCAGAAACTTACCATACAGTTATATGATAGTTCGGCAAAAGCCAGAACAAACTTTTGTATTTAGAATACTAATAGCAATGAATTTAGATTTTCATTTGCAAACATAAAATTTTGAAGTCAATCTTCAAAATCATTTCAGGCGCTCAACAAAATTATTAATATACAATAACGATTGATAAAAAGATCTCAGATCGTTTTCCTAAATTCTGCAGTAATATACAAAACATGTTTGAAAAGATTTATTGAAAATCAAAATAAAAATTAGTAGCATGACAATAAACGGTTAGTAATTATAAATCATCCTGTTGTTCCAGCTTCATCGCCTAAACATAACAGCATTCATAAGCTCACTAATATCATAAAAATACTAAATCTATTCTTTACACAAATTTAAAACTTTTTAAACTTAAATTCACTTAATTTTAAAATCAGATCATCAAGGCTTATCCTTGGATCTTAAATCATTTTCTATTTAATTAAATTTAAAACTTGATCATCAAGGCCTATCCTTGGATCAAAAAGAACAACTTTGTTCTCCCCCACCCACTTAACTAGTGTCTAACGACCTCAAACGTCGATTCACTATCCAACTCTTTCTAAAAACCCAGGACTAATAGAAATTTTTCAACAAAACTAATCATTCAAATTAGGATAAACAGTGAAGAACTTCGGTTATTCATCCTTCACTTGATCCCCCCTCTTACCAGACCCAGGATAAATCTTAAACTTAGTAAGTTTAAAATAGTATCTAACGAACTACTCGCGTTCTAATTATACCTGAACCTTGTGGATCGATTTACTATTCTCCAACCCTGAACACAATCACTACCCTTAAGTAAGATTAAGTAAGTTAACACCTTAGCTTATACTATCCACGAGAAAGTATAAAATCATTCTTCGGAATCGATATACTTTTCTCCCCAACCCTGAACAAATAGACCCAGGTTAGGCTAACAAAAAATCGTAAGGACTAACAGTTTAAGCAAATAGAAATCATTTAACAACCTTTTGCATCCGTCATCCTAAACCTTATGTCATTTAAAAACCTAGGAAATAAACAAACAATCGTTTTACACAATTGTGAAATAGATAATAAAAAATACGACCTTGTAATCACACCTCATACACAAACAGTTGGATACATTAGAACAAAACGACAAACATTAAAGAGAAAAATAATAACTAAACAAAGACAAATAACACGAAAAAGATTTTCAAAAAATCGAAACGCATTTTCAGAATCAGAAACCAACAGTTTAGACGAACTTTATAAACTAAAAGAATCAATAGATAAAAATTGCCCAATTCACGATCAATTATATTTCTCTGACTCAGAAACAACTTCAAATTCATCAAAAAGAGGAAAAAGAAGAATAAAAAAGCAGTATAAACACAAACCAGTACATTTATACAATTGGAATCAACCAATTAGACACATTGATAATTACATATTAACAGTCATCGAACGAAAAAATGAGCTCAACGCACACCCCAGGTGAAGAAAGTCCAGATGATGATGATATTTTCCCCTTTATCGTAGATGCAACCACTGATAGAGGACAGCATATATTCTGCAAAAATTTACTCTTAAATTTGTTTGAACCCGGAATCAGTCCATGTAAAACAGAGTTCCCAGATGTAAAAATCAAAAGACAAATTATCGATCACTATCTAAAAGATATATGTAACCTAACACAACAATACGGAATCTACTCCATAGAATTCAGCTCACCAAACCAGAATCACAGTAAATATATAATTCAAACAGACGACCTTGATTTAGAATTCTCAAAAGTATTCTCAGAATATATAAAAAGCATCCAATATCATAACTCACAAAGAGCAAACTCCATATTCACCAATGAAGTTTTTGCGATAATATATAGTTATATCTCGATATTAGAAAACGAAATCCAGATACCAAATGTCTCACCGACAGAAACATCTAAACATATAAGAGTACGACATGAAATCACACTACTCTCTAGTTTTCTAAATATAATTAAAGAAAATTTCACGAAAGATGAAGTTTCACAACATACAAAACACGACTTACAAAAAATCTTGGCATGGTTCATAATAGATTATTTCACACATAATATTGATTTAATTTCACAAGCAAGAAAAAATTTTAGACCCCAAAACTCAAACGATGATACTGCCATCACAGAACAATCAGACTATGTTTGGGACCCCGAATGGTCTCATCCCGCATCCATAAACTTCCCACAATCAATCTCAAGTCAAGCAATAAGTACGATATCTTATGTAAGAGATTATGTACGAGTAATACCATTAACCATTGATGCAACACCATTAAACTATAATACATTTTTACCCGATATGCAAAATAATAGTTTAAACTCTACAGTCATACACAATGAAAACCTCAATGGAACTAGGAATCTTACTCAACAAGATATCCAGACACCATCACACTTCATAAATGAAGAAATCGTACACACAACAACTACACAACAAAGTATTTCACCAATACGTCCAAACTTAACAACACCAAGAAATACAAATCCTTCACAAACACAGGTAACATTACAATCAACCGTTAAACCTTCGGTTGCCCCAAAATATTCACACATGGATTACCAAACATACAGACCCATGACAATACCGCCAAAAACACGCAAAACGTTCACTAGAAACAACTTTGCAGACCATAATTATAATTACACACATCCATCAAAAACAAATTATCAACCACGAAAAAATTTTAGTAATTATACAAGATCTCGAAACTGGGATAACCCAATGGCACAAACTAATTCAGTAAACTTTCAAACAAATTTACATCCTTCACAGGATCGTAGTGAAAACTATCCATTTTTTCAACAAAATAAAAATAAAAAACAAACATCTTATCAAATGGATTACTTATCCTCAGATGATGATTTCTTACAACCAGATATATTTGCACCATATAATCAAGAATATCGTGGACAAGGAGTACAGAAACCACATACAAATCATAGAATTTTTTCTCCACAACCGATAGATACACAAAATCAACAACCAATTCAACAACAAAACCCAATTAATACACAATCTTTTCAACCAATTCAGCAACAAAACCCAATGATTGCAAACTCGTACCAACCAGCACAAATGCAAAATGAAATACCACTCCCATATTATCTTCAACAACACGAAATAACAAGAAATCAACTTTCAAATTTTTCTCAAATGCCAAATGCAGCAGAATCATTACAAATGACGATGAATCCATACCTTATGGGTGGATCATCAATAACATCAAATAAACCTTTAATGGTATTCACAGGAACAGACCCTGAATATTCTGTAGAAGACTATTTAAATGCAGTCACAGCAAATTTGATTTTAAATATAGGACCTGAACCAATTAATACGCCACTACATCAAAACTGGATACATCGACGCACAGCGTTAATACAAACAACTCTAGATGGCGCAGCCCAAAAATGGTTTTCAGTATTGCCTATAGAAATAAAATCAAATTGGAAAAGGTTTACACAAGAATTTTCAAAAATGTTTGACTCCGAAAGAAACAAACAACAACAAAGAGTTTTATGTAATGAAATTCGCAGATTACCAAACGAAACCATCAAGCAATTAGCAGTACGAATCGAAACACTAGTTCGAAAAGCATATTCATTAAATACACATGACTATAAAAACACAAAGATGACAGAAATCTTAATGATGACCTTAACACCACAATTAAGGAAAATAGCAATAAAAAAGAGAGCATCCCATCCTTCGTCAATTCGAGAACCCGATTTAGATTTTCGAAAACTAGTAGACAAACTAGAACAAGTAGAAATCACAATGAAACTCGAAGAAACGGAAAATCTGAAATTACAATACGTTAACAGAATTGAAACAGCTTCCACAAATATAAACAATATAAAGGAATCAGATACAGACCTCGTTGAAAAAATCACTGAAATACTCAATATTTACGAAAAACACCCAAACTTTAAAGGCTAACCATCTTTCAAAAAATGGTGTAATTATTGCCGACGATACGGACATAGTATTTCTGAATGTAGACAAAAACAGCAAGACAATCAAAATAAACCTCAAAAATATAAAGAACCAAATAAATCATTCTACCAATACATGAAAAAAGATCAAAATCTACCGAACAAAACAGTCTACAGCAACAACAGTTCAGGAAAACCACTCCCGAACAATACAAATTATACAAGAAATCAATCACCATATAACTCAAGTTATAGAGGAAGATCACCAGAACGAAGAAACACGCAAAATTTATCACAAAATCACTACAATAGACCAAATAGTCGAAATAACTATTCCAGATCAAATTCAAATACACAACGATTTGTTTCTAGATCTAATTCCCAATCAAGAAATAATTACTACCCAAACAATCAATCACGAAATTCATCATACAATAGGAATAGAAACTACTCCAATAATCGGAATAGAAGTTATTCAAACAACCGAAACCAGAATTACCCGAACAATCAATCAAGGAATAATTCATATAATAGATCAAACTATAACAGACCAAACAATAATTACCAAAACAGATCGCGAAATAATTCACAAAATCGACATTCAAGTTATAATAATCGTTATAGAAATTATTCCCAATCACCACACCGGAATGATAATAACTATAATAATTCTAATAATCGCCACAGAAGTAGTACACCTAAACATCAAAGACATATTAATCAAGTACAATCTAATCCAGAAACAACATCAGACCCTCCAGGTATTGATGACACAGTAACTGATACGTTACAACTCAATCAAATAAACTGTGGATCATCAGATTCAGAAAGCGATGCAGAAAACACTCTCTCCATCAATATGATAAAAGTCGAAAATGACTATGAACCTGTTATATATGAACAACCTTTTTCATCACACATATATGAGAATCAATCAGAACTCCTTCACAATTATTATATTGAACCCGTCCATTCCACACCGACGACACAAAAAACTAATGAAATTAACACTACAAATCAACCCAATGAGAACGAAAAAACAAAATGCTTGAATACAAATCACATCTATCAAAACATACAAAAAGAACAACCCAAAGAAAAAATTTGGACAATACCATTTCTTTTAGAAAGTCCAAGAAGCAAAGAATTTCAACCACCAGATCTTGAAATTGATTTTTTAATTGATTCAGGAGCAGAATCAAATATAATAAACATTCCCACATGGAATGAAATAAAAACCTCACACCCAAAGCTAACACCTCTTGAAACCTCCAGCAAACTAGCAACAGCACAAGGATCAACATTAATAAACTACGGAAAAATTCAATTATTTCTTCTCCCCACAAGAACAATGGAGCAAAACAAAATTTTAACCAAACCATTTAAACAAATATTCCATATCACTGATATTAAACACAATATCATTGGAATACCATTTATCTCTAAATATATACCAACAATCAACATCTTGAATAGTAAAATATTAATCAAAGATAAATATACAAAAACAAAAGACACATCCCTAACATTTTTTCAAAGATTAAATAAACAACCACCATTCTTTTCAAAATTCTATCCAATATATAACCAACAAAGAAAACACTTGAAACCACTATCAGGAAACATATACAATTTTTCAATAAAGCAAGTTCACCAATATGATAAAAAACAAAACAAACAAAAATTTTATATGTCAGATTTTGAATTCAAACCTATTCATAAATTTTTCAAAATCACAATCTCATCAATAAAATATTTGAAAAACTCGAATTCAGATATTATTTCCTTACATGTATACAACAATACACCTTACCAAGTAACATTACCTTTAGGACTTTTAGGCTATTGCGAAACCAACGCTACAATATCACCAATACACGAAAAAGCATATCGTGTAAATAATATACTCCAATTACTAGATATTTGCCAATCCAAAATTCTTAATGAAGAATTATCTATAAATAGTATAATAAGTAACGAAAACAGAAATACGGATTATTTCACAAAAACCCCATATTTCAAACCTACATTCAACATAAGTAACTACACAGAGAGTCAACAGAAATTTTTAACAATGTTTAATTTCCAACATTCACAAATAACACAAGACGAATTTGAAAAACTAGCAAAACAGCTAATTAAATATTCATCAGTCTATGCAACATCCAAATTTGATGTTGGCAAAATCAGCTCATCACTACATCTCCCATTAAAACCAGACGTAGTTTTCAAAAAACAAAGAGCAAGTAAAGTACCAATTCACTTACACGATAAAGTGAACAGATTACTCGACATTTTAGAACAATACAACATTATATCACCAATAAACAAAGAGGAACAACCAAAAGGCAACGCATTTATCAACCCTGTTATCATTCTAGTTAAAGGAGAATCATTAAAAATTGTTCTCGATGCTAGATACCTCAACTCACTAATAGATGAATCAAAGTGTAATTGGCCCATTGAACCAATACAAGTTATTTTAACAAAAATAAACGGAAAATACTTTTCCACCGCCGATATGAATAGTGCATATAATCAAATGCCATTAGATGAACAATCACGACGCTTAACACAATTTGTTATTGGAAACCAACAATACGAATTCAACCGCTTATTCTATGGAATATCAATAGGACCAGCAGCATTTTCAGCTTTTATGAGCAAAATTTTTCGACCACTAATACTCAAGAAAAATGCAATCACCTATTTAGACGATGTTTTTATGCAATCACAGACAAAAGAGGAAATGTTCAATGTTTTAGAACAATATCACCAAATACTTCAGAACGAAAATCTGAAGGCCGCCCCCGATAAATCACACTTCTTTTTGACAAAAGTTAAATTCTTAGGACATAATATAGAAAGAAAAACAATCACTCCATTGAAATCACGTATAGACGCTATTCAAAAACTCCAACCACCAACAAATAAAAAGAAAATCCAAGAATTCCTTGGAATGTTAAACTTTTTAAGCAAATATGTTTATAAAATGCAATTATATCTACGACCATTCTATAACATACTTAGACAACAAAATAATTTTGAATGGAATACAGAACATCAAGCACGATTTGAAGAAACTAAAAAACTTCTAACTGAACAAATTTCAAACACAATTCCAGATTCAAATCAACCATTTTATGCAATGTGCGATGCTTCGAACTTTGGCATCGGCGCAGCATTATTACAATCACATAATAGTACAAATAAAATGAACCTCATATCAGCAAATTCTCGATTATTCACTCAAGCAGAGCTACGACTCTCAACTCTAATGAGAGAATGTACAGCCATAATATATACACTAACAGAATATGAATTTCTGATACTTGGATCAAAACATCCCACAGTTCTATTCACAGACCATAAGCCAATCATCTTTCTTTTTACACAAAAGTCTAATCCAAACCACCGAGTTTATAGATTTCAACTCATTTTAATGAAATTCCCAAACTTACATATAGTTTGGACCGCAGGAAAAAATCTTGCATTACCAGACACCTTAAGTCGAAATACGCCACCTGAATTACTTACACGTAAAACCACAGTCGAAATACCCAAAAACATAAAATTCTACCTTGCAGAAAATGAAACATCACCACGATTGGAATGCAAATATGCAGTAAAAACTGACGTTGAACAATCACAAATAAATAATTTACAACATTTCCCACTTTATTTAGATTGTCAAAATAATCACTATGAAGTTGATCTACTTGGAACATCAACTTTTAAACCAATCCCATATTCACAATGGATAAAAAATAACACCCAACAAAAAAGAATAAAACAACACCCGCCTAAAAAAGAGAATTTTCCACTAATTGAAAAAGAAAATTTAACTGATAAAATAAACTTATCAGGACCACAAACAAACGATTCAAAATACACAATAAATCAAGTTTTTGACCTCCATGACCAACTTGACACAATACCCTTATCTAAATTAGAAATTGAAAACATTTTTCTCCCCCCAACAGAAACAATCACAATTTCAACACTGAAACAATATCAAAACCTTGACCCAGTAATTCGACAACTGAAATCATGGCACAAATATAAAACTAAACCTATCAAAGCAGATTCAACTATTCTAGGAAACAAAACACTCCTCCGATATTTTCGAAAATTCAATAATACAACAATTAACGAAAACACAGACCTTCTAGAATACAAACTAAATGAATCTACAGTTCCCTGTCTCCCTTTAAGTATGATTCTTATAGCTTTTAATATTTCACATACACAAAATATTAAAGGACACTCTGGATCAGAAAAAACATATTCAAATTTTGTACAAAACTTTTATTTCCCAAATGCACCAATTTGGATAAAAGTACTATGCAATGACTATAGTATGTCAACTAAATAAACCTTACCCAAATCAAAAACAAATAGCACAAAAACAAGATTTTAAAGGACAAAGTTTGTACTTTAATCATCGTATCTCATTTGATACCAAAGGACCAATTTCACCCTCATCCGAAGGAAACTCCTACGTTATGGTAATTGTTGACGCATTTACACATTATGTAGCACTTAACCCAGTACCACATTGTAACGCTTATTACGCTTACACAACACTCTATGAACACTGGATAGCAAAATTCGGACTACCAGAAATTTTAGTTACAGACAACGGTACAGAATTCATAAATAATGAAATCATCACACTATGTCATTTGTATAACATTAAACACAAACCACGTACATCTCACGCACCTTGGACAAACGGCTTAGTCGAAGGTATGAACCGTTCATTACAAGAATATCTCAGATGTATCATCAATGGAAATGATACAAGATATACCGAATGGTCAGCAGATGTAAAACTATTTCCCTTAGCATATAATTCACAAATCACGACAACTTTAGGAATGTCACCATATGAAATGGTTTTTAACCAAAAGCCACGCAAACCAATAATGTTTACAGCAAACTCTCATAAAAACGCACAAGGTTATTGTCAACCAAATAAAGACTCAATTTGTTATAACCTACCATTACATACACACGATGAAGATCATTTTCATCACCCACAAATTCTTAAATTAGCCTCCGGTACACACACCGAATGGATTTTAAACAGAGATAAAAAACACAATGAAATTTACCAAAAGGTAACAAAAAAGTTGTTACAAAGGCAAAATATTAATGAACAAATAAATTCACGCTTTACACCAGCCTCCGATTTAAAAATTGGAACATTTGTTTGAATACCCAATTTTAATACTCAAAAAGGAATTTCAAAAAAGTTACAACCCCTTCGTAAAGGACCATACCAAATAATTGCAAAACCCACTGATGTCACATATAAAATCACCGACTCAGATAAAAAAGAAATCGTTCAACACCGAAATAACCTACTACCTTATTATCCAAAAGAATACGCACTCCGCGAACTAACTCAATTATATTCTTTTACAGGTTTAAAAGTTATTCAAAATGACCCACATACGGACAACATAACAAAGGAACAAAATGATATTCACCTCGGAAATCAAAATACAAAATCAAACACCACAAAAAACAATACAAAAAATCTCGATCAAAATACATCTCAAAAAGAAAGAAAAAATAGAAAAATGACAGAACAAATAATACCCCAAGAACAAATCGACAAATCAGAACAAAGAGAGTCTTCACGACTTAGAAATCAACCACGTAAAAATTATAAAGTATTCATCCCACAATCTAAAATATTAAAGAAAGTTGAATTTCAAAAACAACCTTAATTATACATTTAATAATCTTTGCACCTCTGAAACATTTTACACTTTCAATTTTCAAGATAACATGCTGACAAACACGCAGCGATTCTAGTTCAAAATTAGCCAATAGGATTCATCCAATCCGTCACCTTCTATAACTTTAACACAAACCAACTAGACGAAAAATATTAAACTCCAGGCATATCTATAACTATAACAATATGTTAAATTAGCCTAAAGTAAAAGAACGACCATTTTATTTAGCCTAAAGTATAAAAATCTCAAAAATACCCCAGATCATTTGACAAATGAAAATAAAGACAAAGAAGACCTCCCGATCACCATAAAAATTGCCCCCAACAATTTTTTACAAAACTCAACCCACTTGTCAAAAAACTAATAAATAATCCGACCACACTTGAAAATTGCCCCAAACAACAAAAAATATTCGATCACGAAGCCATTTCTTAAATGCTCTTCTATCAAACAGTCACTAAAATTATCACAAACCGCAAACAATTTTTTACGATACTTGAAACTTTCATAATATTTCTTTTTGATATCCTGGAATCTTTTCTAATACTCTTAATCATTTTTTGTAATATTTTTTTAATTTTCTACACTATATTCGAACTATTTCTCCAACTTTCAAAAACCCTTGATTATATCCACAGGTACGATTTATAAAACTTGTCTAAATGATACGAACTATTTTCAGTAGAACTGATATTTTTCTACTATTTGTAATTTTCATAACATTTCTATCATCCCTCATTTTGACCATATGCAAATGTATAAAGAAAGCAATCATCACATTCGCTCTAGCAACAATCCTCCTAATTCTTTTCTTAGAAGAATACTATAATAAACATTAACTTTTTCACTAAAAGAATAGACCAAAAAGCTATCAAAAATTGCTACCCAAAAGTCACAAAGTCAGTCTTCACCGACATCATTCCAAGATAACCCAACAACACCTTCAACTACCCATAATCCTCAAACATCTACACGAATTTCCTTTCAAGATAACCCATACACTTTTGAAGAACGACACGCTCGTTTATCAGAACCACTAGAACCAGTTCAACGACAAGCACCTCTAAGCGAACCAACATATAACTTATACCCAACACTACCACAAGAATTAAGTAGAATAAGAAATCCTAGTCAAAACCAAAATAAAGTCGAAATAAATAGACAAATTATACATCCTCGACGAAACAGAAATTTTCAAACTCCCCGAGTTCATTTTGACATACCTCAATCCCCATCACAAAACACTCCAGAAAACCCCATTGGTACATTACCAGAAACCCCTACGCTTCTTTCACAACGTAGCACCTCAAGCCTACCATCAGATTACTTAGGTTCAACACCAACATCTGAACAAATATGTGAAAATCCCTTTAACCCCCCAAACCAGGCATCACGACTACCATATTGGACAACACATTCATTTACACAAGGTGAATTAAATTTAGTCAATGATCCAATAGATATTTCTACGGATACAACAACATCCTCATCACTACCAGAAACATTATCACTACCATCAACACCATCAATAAGCCAGATTTCACCACCACCTTTTAACTTAAATTTTCCAAATAATCTCGAGGCCAGATATCGAGAACAATCATCAACAAATATCCCTTTAAGACTAGATTGGAATACATTTACAGCCCCTCCACCATTATTTGGACAACATCTAGAAAGTAATCGCCTTCACAACTGGGCACTTAATAGATTACAATACCGACAAGACATTCACGACGATATCCGTGATCACAATATCCAAATACTCCAACAAAACAGTTTACAATTAAAGTTTGAAATCACAGTTAAATTAAACAACATTACTCAACATCCCTACCCATTAAACCCACCAAACATAACAGCCCAATCACTACCACCACCATTTATAACCACTGAAGTAATATATAAATACGACAGATATACCAAAAAGACAATTGGTTACATCACATTTTATAACCCATACTCAGGATTATCCTACACATGTATATTCTAAAATTATTAATTTTTCTCCAACTCCTTTTTCTAGTAATCTCAAATCAAAACATAAACCCTTCTCCCCGCACAGGACCCCAAGATTTATTAGTAACACATTACGATTGTGAAGAAAACGAACAAAAAACACTACACAAGTATGCAATAAATCAAGTATCACAGTGCGAAACAGAACCCCAAGCCATAGAAACTACAAATGTAATAGCAACACTTTATTCAAAAGCCCGAGCAACTACAGTTATAGGATAAAAATTCACAGCAACATTTTCTGAAAAGAAAGTACATTGTTCACAAGTCTCAAACGGAAATAAAAACCGACTTGACCATGAATCATTCTACCAGAGTAATATAGAACGACTTATACATCTCAATCCCGAAGATTGTAAAAACGAGTTACTCCGACTAAACATCACAAAAAATAAAAACACAGATAGAAATTTAGTATATTTCCAAGTTTTTTCAGATTCTGTACATCAAGCAGAACTTGAAAGATATCAAGGACATATAAAATTAGATGAAAAATACCCATACAACGGCGCAGACGGACGATTAACCTATGACATGCACGATAAACACTGGATACCACACATTGGTATAAATGACCCATCAAACTGCAAAGCAGACACAAAAAATAAAGGATACCAAGAAATAATGTTTTTCGATTGGAAAATACAACTCGAAAAAATACAACTCACACGAGATTTATCAGACAACACAATGATTTATCAAGGAATTAGATTACCTTGTAAAAACGACCAAGGTTATTGCGACCCTACAACCAGAACACAAGCAACAATTGTTTGGTTCCCCGAAGACACATGTACAACATTTCAAGTAGCAAAAATACACGCTCGTATGATAAAATTTCACGAAAAATGTTTTATACAATCAATACCATATGAACAAGTAAATCCATTACGAAAAATAAGTTCTAATTTTCGAAACATTCATAATATAGAAAATAAATTAACACGTTTTCAAATATATCAAGAAACAGAACTTGCATGTAAATACAGAAACCCACTTCACAAAACACAATACTCTGAAATATTAGTTGAATACGAAAATGGATTCGACATGACCACTGGAAAAATAAAAGCCGACCCATACGCCACAAGTCATCCCCTAAACGAAGGAACATCATATATACCAGTTAATTTTCAAAAGAATACAGGTCAACCTGGTGGACATTTAAAGCCCCAAGACGATCAAAGCACACGTTTACAAGAACTATCACTAACGAATAGTACATATTTTGGTAATATCCACTATGATATTCACTTAGATATGAAACTAGACTACACGATTAGCCGAATTTTTCAAGAAATGTCACTCTCCGAATTAGAAACATTACACCAACTATGCGAATTAGAAAGAACACAAATATTACAATCACTTGCACTAGCAGTATTAAAAATACCCTACGCAGGATATTTACTATCAGGAAATAGATCAAATTTTTTAGACTATGAAGGAAACATCTTATTGTTTTATACTTGTACTAAAAAAGTATCACCACTATACGTTTTTGAAGATAAACGATGCTATAAAAGAATCCCTATCTTTTATAAGAATAAAGTACATTTCGTTGACACACTTTCACGAAGAACCTATTTCTGGGATACCGCAGTTCCATGTGGATCAGAAAATAGCCACAACGTAGTACAACTAAACCCTGATGAAGATAAATATTACCTTCTCACCCCATATCCCACATTAATGCAATCACTCAAAAAATTTTCACCAGAAAGCATTCGCGCTATCGCTCGAAACCCAAATATAGACTTACAATCAATAGGAATATACTCAAAATCAGATATTCAACATCACATTAGAACACAACAATTCCAGGAATTATTAACACAAATGGACACAATACAAAGACAATCAATTGACCAAAACTTACGCAAACTTGCCGAAACCGCAGGATTTGCAGACATCTATACGCAAGACTATAGCGGATATTTTAAGGACATTAAAGATTATATATATCTAAACGGTGAAAAATACCGTCCCCAAGATATATCACCTATCAATATTTTTAGCTTTGTTACACTTAAGAATGAAATTCTTGATTTTCTAGGATGGCCCTACTACATCTTAGAAAAACTGACTATTTTATACGCAATGTTTAACTTTATTGGATTTCTTTTTTCACTCTTAAAAGGAATCTATAACACATGTGCTATACACACACAAGTCAATAGACAAGCAAGTGTAGCACGCATACTATTTGCAGGATTTTTTGGAATATTTTCTACATCTATAAACAAAATTCTTTTAGACGCACAAATAAAAGAATATAACACAAAAATAGCAACAAGACAGAACACATACGACGAAGAACATAACAATGCAGACACAACACCAACAGCACCACAGTTACCACCCCTACCACATAACCATCCATTATCCCTAGTCCCACGTAATTTTCGAAATTTAGCCATAACACATAATAATTTTAGACCAACCATATCACAAAGTCCCATCCAACATATAATGCCACACCACTCACAAGATGAAAATACTTATGAACAAATTATAGAACAACCCCATACCACCGCTTTTCAGTCTCAAAATAATAATTTTTTTAGCCCACGATGAGCCGACAACTTGGATCCCTACACCGATCAAATTCCCACCCAACCAACCTCACCACTCCAATCCCAATAATACCACTTTTTGCTTTTCCGCCACCCGATTTCCCATCCAGTAATGTAACATCCGGCATGAATTCCGATACTAATTCACACATCTCAGTTTTATACTCCATCTCACAACTCAATAACCCGAATATTGAAACCCCCGATGAATTTGCCGACTCTGAACCATCTCCATCAAATAACTTTCACACCAATTACTTAAATTTTTCCCAACCCCCTTTTCAACCCATACTACCAAATAACCCTGACCCAACCAATTCTACACCCTCTTATGCTTCCCAAGTCACTCCAACCTACTCCTCACTTCACTCAGACCAATCATCTCATTCTCCAGACACCCCCCGAATCTCCCCAGAACTAGATAATTTCATTACCCTACAACAACAACCCTATCACCTTGACACCCCAACCATAAACCAAATCTCATCCACAATAGATTCATCCAACCCTCCTACCCCTACACCCTCTTCCTTCAATTTATACTGAATCATTAGCACCATTTCAAGTAGCAAAAATACACGCTCGTAAGATAAAATTTCACGAAAAATGTTTTATACAATCAATACCATATGAACAAGTAAATCCATTACGAAAAATAAGTTCTAATTTTCGAAACATTCATAATATAGAAAATAAATTAACACGTTTTCAAATATATCAAGAAACAGAACTTGCATGTAAATACAGAAACCCACTTCACAAAACACAATACTCTGAAATATTAGTTGAATACGAAAATGGATTCGACATGACCACTGGAAAAATAAAAGCCGACCCATACGCCACAAGTCATCCCCTAAACGAAGGAACATCATATATACCAGTTAATTTTCAAAAGAATACAGGTCAACCTGGTGGACATTTAAAGCCCCAAGACGATCAAAGCACACGTTTACAAGAACTATCACTAACGAATAGTACATATTTTGGTAATATCCACTATGATATTCACTTAGATATGAAACTAGACTACACGATTAGCCGAATTTTTCAAGAAATGTCACTCTCCGAATTAGAAACATTACACCAACTATGCGAATTAGAAAGAACACAAATATTACAATCACTTGCACTAGCAGTATTAAAAATACCCTACGCAGGATATTTACTATCAGGAAATAGATCAAATTTTTTAGACTATGAAGGAAACATCTTATGGTTTTATACTTGTACTAAAAAAGTATCACCACTATACGTTTTTGAAGATAAACGATGCTATAAAAGAATCCCTATCTTTTATAAGAATAAAGTACATTTCGTTGACACACTTTCACGAAGAACCTATTTCTGGGATACCGCAGTTCCATGTGGATCAGAAAATAGCCACAACGTAGTACAACTAAACCCTGATGAAGATAAATATTACCTTCTCACCCCATATCCCACATTAATGCAATCACTCAAAAAATTTTTACCAGAAAGCATTCGCGCTATCGCTCGAAACCCAAATATAGACTTACAATCAATAGGAAAATACTCAAAATCAGATATTCAACATCACATTAGAACACAACAATTCCAGGAATTATTAACACAAATGGACACAATACAAAGACAATCAATTGACCAAAACTTACGCAAACTTGCCGAAACCGCAGGATTTGCAGACATCTATACGCAAGACTATAGCGGATATTTTAAGGACATTAAAGATTATATATATCTAAACGGTGAAAAATACCGTCCCCAAGATATATCACCTATCAATATTTTTAGCTTTGTTACACTTAAGAATGAAATTTTTGATTTTCTAGGATGGCCCTACTACATCTTAGAAAAACTGACTATTTTATACGCAATGTTTAACTTTATTGGATTTCTTTTTTCACTCTTAAAAGGAATCTATAACACATGTGCTATACACACACAAGTCAATAGACAAGCAAGTGTAGCACGCATACTATTTGCAGGATTTTTTGGAATATTTTCTACATCTATAAACAAAATTCTTTTAGACGCACAAATAAAAGAATATAACACAAAAATAGCAACAAGACAGAACACATACGACGAAGAACATAACAATGCAGACACAACACCAACAGCACCACAGTTACCACCCCTACCACATAACCATCCATTATCCCTAGTCCCACGTAATTTTCGAAATTTAGCCATAACACATAATAATTTTAGACCAACCATATCACAAAGTCCCATCCAACATATAATGCCACACCACTCACAAGATGAAAATACTTATGAACAAATTATAGAACAACCCCATACCACCGCTTTTCAGTCTCAAAATAATAATTTTTTTAGCCCACGATGAGCCGACAACTTGGATCCCTACACCGATCAAATTCCCACCCAACCAACCTCACCACTCCAATCCCAATAATACCACTTTTTGCTTTTCCGCCATCCGATTTCCCATCCAGTAATGTAACATCCGGCATGAATTCCGATACTAATTCACACATCTCAGTTTTATACTCCATCTCACAACTCAATAACCCGAATATTGAAACCCCCGATGAATTTGCCGACTCTGAACCATCTCCATCAAATAATTTTCACACCAATTACTTAAATTTTTCCCAACCCCCTTTTCAACCCATACTACCAAATAACCCTGACCCAACCAATTCTACACCCTCTTATGCTTCCCAAGTCACTCCAACCTACTCCTCACTTCACTCAGACCAATCATCTCATTCTCCAGACACCCCCCGAATCTCCCCAGAACTAGATAATTTCATTACCCTACAACAACAACCCTATCACCTTGACACCCCAACCATAAACCAAATCTCATCCACAATAGATTCATCCAACCCTCCTACCCCTACACCCTCTTCAATTTATACTGAATCATTAGCACCATCATCCACAACTACTGAATCTTCACTCAGCACTAATAGAGCTTACCGCACTTTTAAAAGGAAGTTCCCCAACCATCCTTTCCCAGCGAAACCAGGAACAGCCCGTGAATATATCAACCATCCACAACACACTAACACAAGAGAATTTTTAGCTATCACCTTACCCTCATTTCCACAATACACCTTAAACACCCCTCATGACACTAACGAGACACGTAACTTTGTAGACGAATACGTTTTAATGCCTACCCTTCCTTGGACCTCATATTATCATTTTACAAATCCCCTTTGCTTACCTTTATCTAACACTCATATCGATATAGAACGAAATAAGGACATGCTATATCGACTCACTACAACACTAACACCTAGACAATTTACTTACATTGGATATAAAAAATCACTAAAAACACACACTGCACCCCGAGCTAATGAATATACACTAGAATATTACGATCATAACATCATCAGAACCAACTAAGATCAATTCTTAGACGACGATCGCTTCGCTAACCCACAAATCACCGAGAAATTTTTCATTAAAACACCATATGTATTTACACTAAATATCTTCGATCGCAAGTTTGACCACATTATTTCAGAAGCACTAACAGACACGCAAGCCTACGAAAGTTTTAAAGAACGCTTCCAAATATTTTCACTAACCTTTCATTTCCTTGCACCACATGAAAGAGATTTGCACTGCTCACACGATATTATGTTGCGCACTAAACAAACACACACATATACTTATTATCGTTTCATCCAAAATCACTTTGACCTACACACTCCCTCCAGACAACCACACCATCGTTTTCAATTCATCAATTCCAAATACACCTCACCATTCTTTCTTAACTTCACATATTGCATTAAAGATACTAACCTTCATGGTATTCTTCGAAATTATGATCCCATAACCCAAATATATATCTTTTGTCCCATCACCAAGACCTTCAACGCAGAAGAATCCCGACCCTTCCTCATCCCACACGAGTTTGTACAACCTATAGAAATCCCCATTTTAGAATTCATCCATAACACTAAATTCAACCACAAATTATATAATCTAATCCAAAACACACCTTATGAATTTGCAGTTGGCACTGAAGAACTAACCACCATTAAGGCACTTCAATTGCTTTGGCCACTGCTTCAAACTAAAAATATCATCCGCATCTTAGCCAAATTACTAACAACTTCAGATCTCATCCACGACATCTTCCCCCACGGTTTCTTCCCCGACGACTAACAGGTAAGTATGAATTATACATATTACTAACTAATTTAAATATTAGAAACTCACCATTCTTTATCCATGTTTTCTTTAGAATTTTAGCCTTCATCCTAGATCATCTGAAAAATTCACAAAAGAAAAATAAAAAATAGCAAACTTCTTCAAAACTGTTTAAAACCCTATTAAATTTTTGCACCAACAATTAAATAAATATAATACCAATGCAGTAAATTAATTTATAAATTTTTCCCCCACAAGCAGTAAATCTAATAATGATGAAAATTTGTAACTTAATTTCCCCCAACAACTAGCAGTAAAATTAAAATTCTATGTAGTAAATTAATAAGAAGCAAATACAGTACTAACCTTTTGCTATTTTCATTCACTCGCACAAGAATTCTATCCAAACTCGCACAGCTCGCCCACGAAGAATTGTTTAAAATAATGAATTTCAGTTTCAAGCTTTCACACTCGATAACTCTAACACAAGATAACACGTTTCAAACTTTCCTTTAACCCGGTTGGAAAGGAATTATATACTAAACAAAACTAACCAATGCAGCTTACTAAACACCACAACACATAGCATAACAGCATGACTAAGAAAAGGAAACCAACGGTACCCAAACCGGATTAACCCAGTTTAAAACTGGATAATTTATTCTTTTGAAGACTATTATAAAGTCTAAGAAAGAAATAATAAAACACAAAAAAGTCGAAAGACAAACCCATACCACAAACAATTTGATTTTTGAAAAAAGGACACAACCAACAAAACATAAGAAAAACCACAACAAACCCAACATAAAACGTTGTCACATAACAGGACCTCTCACATGCAATCATACTCCCACTCCTGGCCTAACCCACCAGGAAGGACGTCCTGAGCATGCTCTATAGCCGGCCTAACCCACCGCGCTACATCCACGCTTTGTGACCATACTCCTATTTTTAATAAGAGCTACTCAAGGGTGAGTAACTCTTCAAAATAACTGAACTAAAACAAAAAGCTTTTGTGAAAACAACTAACTAAAATCATAATTAAAAAATATTAAACTAATAAAAGTTTTATAAAATGTAAATTACATTATGCAATACATAGATCAGAATACAACACCAAGGACGAACATCCAAAGACAAAACGACCCTACTACACTCGAGAAAGAATGGCCAACTACAATCATTATGCCGCCCACAATCACAACTCAAAGGATTTAGAGTACGACTTGACTTCGCAGAAAAGGACTTCATTGAACTAGACCAATGACCACCTCGATGTTCAAGTATACGTACAGATCCGAGTAACCAGGCATCCCCTCCACGCACAATCTCCACGCCATTCCCAGACAAGGTCAAACACAAAGAAGTTCTCACCAATGAAACAGAAAAACCTGACATAGCCAACCATTCTGAAATCAGATTTGAGTTTGTTGCGAAAACCCAGTCGTTGTCTTGAGAAGACACAACGATTGAATCTGGGACTTCTCTAATAAGAAAACCCAGAAGAAATAAGATGTTCGCCAAATACCAACGTCCATCATCCATCTTTTGAATTGCAGAAAGACTATTCTAAAAAACTCTGTAAAACCCGGATGGGTGGAACCTGATCTAAACTACATTTTATGATTGGATAAATTATATATTTTACCAATGTAAAGTATTTAATAATAACCAATCATGATCCATCTAACTAACAATCCACTTATTTGTAAGTGCTGAAATTACTTGTAATTTCAGCACCAGAGAGATTTGAATTTAACTTAGAAATTAGTTGAACTCTCCCGAGTACTTCAGCAGCCGCAATAAACCAGTATACCCTAGATCTATTGAGCCTAGCAGAGACTAGTTAAACAACCTGAGACTAGACAGTATAAGAGTAAGATTAAGATCGGTATTAGACTAAGAAGTTGCACGAACCTATCCGGCCGAAAATAAGATAGCGTGACGAGCAGACGGTGTACCCTATCCGAAATTACTCTATGAGTTATACCCATCGGTCCTAACTCAGTAGCACAAAGTTTATCACGCGGTTAACTGTTTTAAATTGGTCAAACTGACAAGTTTAAATATTTGCAAAAGTGATCAAAGATGAATAAGTATATTAAAATAGATTTTTGTTCCGACTTTCGATACGAAAGTAACGGAATATTTGTGCTGGGGGTGGTTTTTTTTCTTCAGACAAATTTCGACTTTTTAACTAGCCATTTTTGACGGAATTTTTTTTATATCATTCAAAAGGTATTGTTGTCCTGAGCTTAAATTTGAAAAGATATTTCACCTGTGATCATTTTTCGTAAAGTTATGAGGGTTTAAAGATTGTCATTTTGGCCATTTTGACCAATTTGGGACAATTAACGCGCGATATAATTCGCGCTATCAACTCGTAAGCGGAGATTTAATCCGTCTTATAAATCGTTCCAAATTAGTTGAACGAAGCTTATTTGCCATAATTGAGTTGTTACAAGGAACGAAATCTCTCTTTTTCTACTTTATATGGCGTGTGGGGGGATGATTTTCATTTAAAAAATTCAAATTTTAGAAAAAAAAAATTCATTTTATTTTATTTATTTTAATTTTTTTATGTTATTACTGCTGCTCCATAAACCTTAAAAGGCAGTCGGAACATTCAGGGCTTCGCCCTGATACGAGCAGTCTTGTTTCATTTTGGGCTTAGGAAATTAATCGTTTCCAGATGATATTAAAAATCCTGTCAAAAATGGCTGGTTAAAAAGTCAAAAAAATCCTGTGAAAAAAGGCTAGTTAAGAAATCGAAAAAAAGCTACATAACAAGTCTGGAGAAACAAAAACTAACCCGAGCAGAAAAATTCCGTCACTTCCTTCAAAAATCAGAACATTTAGAAGAAATTGGTAACTCTACCGCAATATAAAAAGAAGTGTTTTCTTCCTATTTTATTGATTATTTACGACAGTTTTTGCCTAAATCCTTTCATATTAATTAAAAATGTGGTCGGTTCGTCTCATAAAATTATAACCTGTTTTTAATAAAGCGATGCGACTAACGAAACCCCTGTCTTACAGAAAAGTTTTTACAGATATTAAAACTATCAGCTCAGTTTTTGCAACAACTTCTGAAAATTTGTATTTTATTTACCCAATAAGTTATATTAATCATCTCAATATTCACCATTTATTCAATGAAGTTGTGCTTTTTATTGCCATAGGATTGTATTTGCCTTTTTTGAAGCTCTTTTAGATTGTTCTTAAGTGTGTAATGTTTGTTTTTTGTATTTAGAGTTTAAATAACCGCTAGTTAATTTACAACTAACTTCAATTTTCAGTTGACGAAAACTCAAGTTATTTTCGCAGCAAAAATTTAGGTAATACAAAATTAAAAGAATCATACAAATTGAATTAGTTATTTGCTTTTTATGTTTCGTGTCTAAGATTTCCAACTTTTTTTGATTGAAAGTTTAAAAATACGCAAATGAGTGCTGATTGAAAGTTTAAAAATACGCAAATGAGTGCTGATTAAAAAGTGGAATTTTAAAATTGTAGGAGAGTAAAATTTAGAGGTCAGATTTCATCTAATCTAGTGATCTAGTGAATAAATGAAAATGTAAAATCGAAAATGCTAAATTGCAGACCAATTTTTCTCGATTTTATGACATTTAAAAAGTTTTTTTTTTATTTTAGAATCTACATCACAACTGAGAAGGGGTTTTTATATGATACTATATCCCGCTTGACTGGTTGAGAGCTTTTTTGAAGTAGACGACGTCATGGTTCGCGCCACCTCTAGTAGATGGTCGTAAACAAAAAAGGCAGTGGAAGATGCTAACCGAAAAAAAAACTTATAATTATTCGTTATCCATAGTAAAGCATCCATTTTTGTGACATCCATTTTTGGCCAACCAAAGCTAAAAATTTTCTACAAGCGCCTTTCTACTAAATTTCAAGGGGAGCACACGACAAAAAAGCTATTTTTTATCAAGATTTTTCAAATAGTGCCCAAAAACTAGGTTCTTCACAAAGTTGCCTGAGGCCCAAAAATTTTGGTCAAAACTTTAGAAACAATGCCAAATCTCAGTTAGTAAAGAGTAATAAACGCAAGGAGACAAAAAAACTGAACCTTTTTTGAAAAAACTTTGAATTTCAAAAACAATTTATGATTGGCGTTTTTTTGATAAAGCTAATCCAATTTGAGAAAACTGGATGAGTAGGTGAAGTTTCGTTTCCACTGGTAAAACTATAAATTAAATTCCACTTTCGAAACTAGAAGTAGTTCACTTTTTGCGCCATTTCCACGTTCGTATTTGGAGAGTGCTGTTTACATAATTTTCAGCAGATGAATTTCAAATAAACTCAAAACGTGCATATAAACCTAACTGCATTCATAAATGCATCAAAATGTATGAATTCACATCTCTAGTTATTAGAGCATCTTAAGACTTCTTCCTGAAAACAAAAAAAAAAACATCTAGTACAGTATAAGAGTTTTCACTACGTTCATTACTCTTAAAAAGGTCGACAAATTTTTCGAAATTTTTTTGAAAATCCCCCCCCCCCCCTTGAGAAGTTCCTAGATTCGCCCCTGAAGCAGTCTAAAAAATTTCAATGAAATATTAAATCACAGATAAATTTAGTACCTGTTTTTATTCTGAGTTCGTGTAATTTTTAAAGGCTCTTTTTCCTCCCCCACAACACCTCACACAAGAATCAATTTGAAAATCAAATATGTTTTAATCGGCCTAATTAGTCTGCATGTCAATTTTCATGACAATCGGACAATGTGAACTGTAATTTGAATTTAAAAAATCTGAAGGTGGGGGGAAAGGAAAAAGAGCCCAAAATTGTTTACATGATGTTTTTTTGAAAAACTGTTTTTGCATGTGCGTCGAATATGAAACTTACTCGAGGAAATTCTGTTATAGAAAAGATAAGGCAAGTATTTTGAAATCGTTTTCTGTGCCCTCATTATTCCGCGCGCCTCTTTCATAATACTTATTTATCATAAACTCATTGGATGACTTTTCCGCTGAAATCACTCGTTTGAAATCACACGTTTCGCTCTTGTTGAGTCCCGTTGTTTTTCTCGTTTTCATTGGCAGCGCGTCTGGTTCTATTTTTGTGCGCCAACTTCAGAATAATTGATGTGATTGAAACGACAGCACTGAGAGAGACTACAACTAGAACAATTATTAGCCAGATTTCCCGGTTTGACCTCCATTAACCGAAAAAACTTATCTTACGTAAAATAAGTAAAATTGAAATTGCCCTAAAAAAATTTTTCTTTTTTTTTCAACCTCAAATCGCATTTTGTACTCAAACAGACAATTTCCAAAAAAAAATTTTGCATGCAAATTTTAATTTTTTGTTTGCATAACGTAGTCCACGATGCACAAAAATTAGAGTTTCTTTCCGTTTCTCTGTATAACTTTTTTAAACAGGCTAAAAACTACTGTTTTTTTTGTATGGCATGTTTATATATGCCTTGATCAATGTCTGGTAAGTCGAAAATTCAATTTTAAAAAATCATCTTTAAAAAATTTTGCCAAAATTTAAAAATTTGATGCTTTCACTATATGATTTGTAAAGTAACCGCATTTACATTTCAGATCGTTTCCAATCCATTGTCAATGACAGACGATCAATCTTTTGGGAACTCTAATGTTGAGTACACCATGGGTTTAGTCACTTGTGATCTGTCATGAACACATCCCAAAAAAACTTAGAGAAATAAAATTTAGAAAAAGTCAATTTTTTGGTTTAAGTAGTAGATGTTGAGGCTGAAGTGGGGGGGGGGGGGGGGGGGGGGGGGTTTGTGAGGGGAGGTGGCTGACCCCCATGTATTAACATAGGCTATACAGTATCCGGTCAGCCACCAATGTATTAAGATAGGGTATAGAGTCTACAATGTATAAGGATAGGGAAAACCAATGGTAAGGTTTCAGTGTGATGGTAAGAGAAAGAAAAACGAAAATTTTTTGGTTTTTTGTGCAAAAATGTCTAATTTTTTCAAAAAAATCTCGGCGCGCGTTACCTAATTGGGAATAATTAATTGTTATTTACATGTAGATTGTAGAATTAAGGCTATATTTTAGTTTTTTGGTGCATGGTACAGTCAATGGTAAGAGTTTTTGTGCAAAAACTTGGAATTTTTATCAAAAACAAATTTAAAAAAAATTTTCAAAAAACTTCAAAACACAATAAGATTAGCTATTATTTGACCTAATTTATTAGATAATCTTCCTTTCCATCTAATTGAAACAATGCTGAAACCTACAGAGACTTCGAAAGAAAATCAATTTTTTGAGAAAAAAATTAAATTGCAATAAAAATGTATAAATCACTGCATTGTATAACAAATTTACCGCAACATTTTCCATTCTAATATCATAAAAGCAATATAACACGACATCATGAATATTTTTACTAAACCAGATCAGTTCTTATAAGTTCAATGGTTTTGTATGAATTCCATCATCTTGTACTTGTCTTTTTGGATAAAAATAGCTTAGTCCTTTCTTTGTCTGTTCATATGATTTATAGTTCTGAATCCTCTGTTAGTAGATGTAAGATTAATTGCTTCATCAAGCACTCTCCTGTATTTTGACATGGGACCGTCTCCAGAATCTTCTAGAACCCGTTTATTTAATCATTTACTGCTAAATTTGAACTTATCGGACTTGTTGTCATAGCAGCAATATGTCTTGCTACACAAACATAGCATTTCTGTACAACTGAATTCTTCTTTAAAAATTCCCGGCTCCCGCTTATCATGCTTTTTATGCGTACTGCAACACGTTCGAGGGAAGAAATTAGATTTTGCATCCGCCTTGAAAGAGTCTCTACAGTCCTTTTCCCTCATTTTTTCCCAAGCAGCTCTCTTATCTGGTTTGATACAGTCGTATAGTCTTTCTTCGGCAAGTGTCAAGTAAAGTGAGTCTGTGTCCATCTCCAACTCTTCAAATTTATTCACATCACAGAACTTGTCAAAGAAGTTATAGTAGAGCTCCAACATTCTCAGTTTTGCATACTGAAGTATGAAAAAACCAACAATGATGGGATCTCGGTCCTCAATGGTTGATTTCAATAACTCCACCTCATATAAGTCCTTCTCAACTGTGTTAAGTCTCTTAAACAGTGGTTCATTGATTGCCTTATGGGTTTGTTCATCGTTCAGATATTTTGTGATTGTATGTCTCGATCTATCCATGATCTGATATCCATACGACGAGTTACCCAAAAGTTTCATTGTTTCTGCTACAACTCCTGCCAAAGGGTTTTCATCTCCTTCTCTTCTAGCATCAACCACTGACTGAATGAAATTATTAAAGCATTTCCGAGGAGAATATTGAACAAATCGGTAAATTTTGGTGCACTGCAATCCAAGTTCCATATAAAAGTTGAAGAGAGGAGTTATAAATGTTCGATTTTCCAGCTTGAAACTAGATATCAGCATTCTCTGAGGATGCTTTAACATTTCGTTCTTGATCGCATAGTTTTTCATGTAACCTCCCATATCATCTCTTCCAACCTCAGTATTTTTGAAAATTGGAGGAAAGTTCGCAAATTTTGATTTTAGCTAATCTGGAACAACAAAGTCGCACTGAACGTAGCCAAAAAGGGAGTCTGTAGAAAGAGGTCTTCTATAGGGAAAGCGGGCTGTGACGTGATTTTTGATCTTGTCATTGGTTTTGAAACTTTCCCACCAGTCGCACTCCCACATTTCTTCCACTTTGTATCCTTTCTCTTTAATGTATTCTCGTCGCATATCATCCATCTCTCTCTTCTTGTTTCCTCGCTCAATATCATGACGTTCTGTTAAGGAGGGACGAGCTTCTTGACAGGAACAGAAGTGGTAGTAGCATCCCATTGCTTCAAACACTTTCTTACAGTGATAACAATAACCGTCCACATTAAAACAATAGTTTTTTTTTATTGTTTTCCAGATGTAAAAAAGCTCTCAATTTTACATTCTGGTCTTGATTCTTGATAAAAAGACATGACCATATTCTCAAAGTTGCGAGTTCGATTATGTCTAGCCTTGATTTTCTGCATTTCAGTGTCAAATTCCCATCTCGTGTACAGTCCTGTTGGCATATCTTGACACATTGAGAAAGGGTAAAGCTGGCTTGCATCAATTTCAACGATTGATTTACAAACATTTGATAAATTTCTGATTTATTTTTAATCAACTACAGTTTTTCGAGTAAAAACAATGGAAGGTCCACCAGTCATGTCCTCTCTAATTTTTTCAAACAAATCTTTATCACTTTCGCAAAATGGATAAAACTTGTAGTTTGTGAATTTGTGTAGACATATGTTTGCTAGATTTGGAAGTGTGCATCCAAGTTTTAACATATCTATCCCCTTGTTATGATAAAACTGAATCATTTTTGCATTGCTTCCAGGGTTGGAACTACATCTTTGTTGTTGTACCCTTGCAAAAAGTCTTTGAATACTGTCATTCCGTTTTTCTTCCAAGTCTCATGTAGATAATTGTAATTATCCAAACCAGATGGAGGAACAGTCTTGATTTGAAGCTTTTTCAGTGTCTGCTGTTCGTCAAGCCCACTCTTTCTAAGCTTCTTATAATCAATGAAGTCTTTGTCTAGAGGATTGTTGTTTCTAAGTTTACTGAAAAAGGCTTCATACGGTGGCAATCCAGGAAAGTCAAGTTTGTCTGGGTTATCAAACCACTCATAGGGAAAGAACCCTTTCGTTTCGCTAGCTCTTTAGGCTTTGAGAAAGGAGTCCAGAGTAGTTGCCCCTCCCAGAAACTTCATTATGTCGAGAAATTCTACATCTCCAAACTTGAAAGATATAAAGTCATTTGCTTTTTTGATTACGGATGTTTCTTGTTCTTTATCGCGAATCAAATAGGGGATTAGGTGGGACTTGATCAAATTCAAATCATATATACCGCTGTTAAATTATACCGCAAAGTTGGTCTTGGAGGCAAGACCAACTTTGCAATCCATTGAGAACTTGCAAAGTTTTGAGAACTCAGCTGCTCGACAGCTCTTTGATTTGTAAATAAACTGGCTACTGTCTTGTGCTTTGTAATTTAATTGTTTTACATCTAGTAAATTTATTTTCAAGAGATAGGAACAAAGAGATCATAGAGAAGTTTATTAAGAAATTTTAATGGTGAAACTTATTTAAAAATGAAACTAATTATGCATCTGGTAAAAACTTGTAGAATTTTGTTAGAAAGATGGCAAAAAAATTAAACCAATTTTTGCAAGCATGTTAAAAGCTTTACAATAATTTTTGCACCATGCAAAAATTTGCATAATTTTTTTTGCAAACTTGTTAAAAAAATCAAAGAGAATCTCGCAACTTAAGAAAAATTTCATTATATATTTTCGCATTTTAAAGAAAACTGAAAGAGGATTTTCTTGCACTGTTAATAATTAAAAAAAATGAAAATCTTTGTTTTAATTTTGATCATAAAAAAAATCTCCTTTTTGCATGTATATTAATCAAAAATACTGGAAAAACAAGGTATTAAGAAAAGGAATAGCACTCAAAGTCAGCAATAATGAAAATTTTTTAGCATTAATTTAACAAGTCTATTACAATAAAATTTTGCAATTTTTGCATATGCATAAGAAAAATAAGTTAGATTTTTGCATTTGTTTTCAAAAAAATCACGAAAAAACTTGCATCTAACACAAAAATTTGATGAAAATTTTTGCACACTTGTTGAAAAACCAAAACTGTTTTTGCATCTTGTAAAAAATGTTAAATTAAATTTTTGCAAGCGTGATGAAAAAATCAAACCAAAAGTTGCATCTTGCGAAAAAACTCTGAGTTAGTTTTTGCACACGTGTTGAAAAATTGCAAATTTGTTCGTTGAAAAAACTTTTGATTTAAATAAAAACAATTTTGACAAGATTATGATTAACAAATATTCATTTATTAATAGAAAAATTGATACGCTCACTATTTGCGATACCAAAACCATCAATAAAACAATCAACAATTTTCAACAAGTCAGTCTCATACTTTGAGTTTTGAACTTTTCGAATCCTTTCCAAAAAAGCTGATCCAAGAGTCTGAGTGGACGCAAGCTCCTGATAAGAAATAAAAAAATTGCAGAGATGCTACTTTTATTAATTTTCCTTCTTTTGTTACTTATATTGGCAATATTTCCTATTTTTACAGCAAAAAACTTTTGGTCATTTATTTTTGCGATTGCTTTTGTGTATACTTTTACTTATTTGGAAGGTTTAGGTCCTTAAAAGATAAACTTTTGTCTGATTGGATACGACAACTTGAACAAAAATAAACATTTTTATGATTGGAAACGACATACCCAAAATGGTGCTTTGTTTCCGATTGGACCCGAGTTTTCTATAAGAAATCCATAAAAGGAAACTGAAATGTGATTGGACACAACTACAATCCAAATAAGGAAAATCCATTCTGATAGGTTGACTCTACACATTCCAGTTGAAGATACCCCTCACTCCTAACTAAAAAAAAATCATTTTATTTTCAACTAAACCACCGTCCATTACCTCCTCTCTCAGCTCTAATTACCCTATTTTCAACTTATTTTTTGTGAGGTGCCCCCTTCTCTCAGTTCTTTCTTGTTTTTGCCCTTTTAGTCATCTTAATGCTCCAAATGATCTTCTCAGTGCAAAACAGCAACCTTATGTACTCTGTAGAACTTTCACCTGATCTAGTAGAAATCCAAGTGCGAAAAACAGTCTCTGGAGTTTTTCTGGCTCGAATGGACATCCCAATCCAAGTCTGGCACATGGTGGAATTGATGCGAAGGGATTTCAGCGAGCATCATATGATGCAAGTTCCCATCACAGAGAACCAACTTGGAACCATGCATATGATGGAGGAAGTGTCTGAGCGTGTGGGAATGAACTACCCCGAGATTCCTGACTCTAGATATGTGGCTCAACCATTCGACGATTTCCCCTTTCCTTGGGAAGAGGGATCTGTGGACAACCTAATTACCATCGAAGAGGATGAGGGGTTCTCTGCGCCAAGAAATCCAGTCAACGAACCACCAGTGATGGAGTCAAGACCAGCTTTGCGCTCCATTGAGAACTTGCAAAATTCTTCAGCTGCTCACCAGCTCTTTGATTTGTAAATAAATTGGTTATTGTCTTGTGTTTTGTAATTTAATTTCTTTGCATCAAGTAATTTTTTTTAAAGAGATAGGAACAAAGAAATTATATCATTGAAAAATTTGTTAAAAAAATTGCATAGGCAAAGTTTTGTTTAAAAATTTGTAAAAATCATTTTTAAAAATCAAACTAATTTTACAATTAGTAAATATTTTCAAAAAAGTTTTTATCGTAAGATGATGAAAAAGTTGAATCAATTTCACTATTTGTGAAAAACTTCACAACATTTTTGCACACAAGATAAGAAATCACTACAATTTTTGCGCACATGTTAAAAACTTTGAAAAAAATTTGCACCATGCAAGAATTTTTATAATATTTTTTGCATACTTGTTTAAAAAATCAAAGAAAATGCTTTTCTTGCAATGCTAAAAATTAGTGTTCAAGAATTTCTTTGTCTTAAGTTTAATCAATGAAAAATCTACTTTTGCACGTATCTAAATCAAAAACATCAAAGAAACAGTGAATTAAGAGAAGGAAAAGCATTCAAAGTCATCAATGCTTATAATTTCTAAACAATAAGAAAAAAGAAGTTAGGTTTTGCAAATGTACATATTTTTTAAAATATGAAAAAGTTGCGTTCTGCAACAAACTTTCTATAAAATACGCATTTTTGTTATAAAATGATTGATTTTTTTGCATCTTGTAAAAAAAACATACATTTATTCGTTGAAAAGCAGTTGAACTGAAATTTAATTAACCTTGACTAGATTTTTTTGAAAAAATAATCAAAAATTAATAGAAAAATTGACACGCTCACTATTTACAAAACCATAAACATCAATCAAACAATCAATTTTTTTTGAACAAATCAGATTCATATTTTGAGTTTTGTACTTTTCGAATTCTGTCTAAAAATGCTGAGCCAAGAATTTGCGTAGATGCAAGTTTTTGATTAGAAGTTTCCTTGATACGCTTGGTGTTTTTTCTGCTCCTTTCCATCGTAAATCATGCTGAACTCCACAATTAAGCTTATTGAAGTTTTCCCCGCTTGATCTGACAATAACCGAAAAGAATCTGTGCTTGTACAAAGTGTAAAGACAATCAATTTCTTGATATATGTATTGATATTTGTCTAATCTCTGAAGAATTTGGCTAAGAGATGTTCCAATTGAAATTATATGAAATTTACAATTTCCCAAGGAACAGACAGAGTTGTGAGTAGACACGCAATAATCTTGGGTTACTATATATTTTTCGTAAAATTTGTTGGAAAAAGAAATAAACAATGATTTACTATTATAATCTGAATAAAAACTGGGAAGAGCTTGTCACATAGCAGCTGCCATTGGGAAAAATGATTTTTGCAAAAAATTGTGGAGTTATATAGTAGTATTAACGCCTACGCAGCTTCCATAAATGGAATTCGCGATGACTCATACCGCTTACTTCCATTTTCATTTAATCTCAAAATCATTTCTCTCATTTCTCCTCATCTGATCAGTTTGTTCTTCAAAATGTTCTCGAGAAAAGTTGATAGTCCCAACTGTTTTGAATTTTCAAAAAATCAAAAAAGAATTGGGAGATTTGTTTGGTGCAAAAAATCCTACAAGGGGAAATTATGCTTGGAACCGTGCTTTCAACTATTAAAAAGAAATGAATTGGGACAAATTGACAAATCTCAACAAGTCTATCATAGTGAAAAAGAAGGCGAAGCAATATCCGCAATACGGAATACTGTTATTCACGATGCTGAAAATCTTGGACTCGTACCTATATATGAAGCCAAATCTGGCAGAGAATCAACTATGGATCAGGAGCTCGACATCTGTAATAAAGTATTTGAAATAGCAACTTACAACATGAGGAGGGTGTGTGTCACAATCAAGAAGTACAACGTGAGCAAGCCACCCTACATTCAGATTCGACTCTTCACTGCAAAGCAAAATGAAGACTTGAAGCAAGTTGCATATGTCAACTACACTTTGAATGAACTCAAAGAACTGTCCCAAATATTGGTAGACTTTATATTTGTTGATAATTGTAAACCTCAGTAAAGCTTTGTGATGTTTTGCATGTTTGGTAATTGAGATATTATTGGTTCAAAACTATTTTTTTTCACTAAAGTGTATATTTAGAGCTATAATATCTGAGGAAAATTCAGAGAAAACATACAATTTAATCGAAATTGACATAAAACACTCAGCAATTATCAAATGATTTTCCAGTATTTGTTTATGAAACTACAGATAAACTTATTTAATAACAGTTTTCATCAAAATGTAGCTAAAT
Organism: Symsagittifera roscoffensis; assembly: GCF_963678635.1. Taxonomy (NCBI): domain Eukaryota; kingdom Metazoa; phylum Xenacoelomorpha; order Acoela; family Convolutidae; genus Symsagittifera; species Symsagittifera roscoffensis. The sequence goes on along the minus strand of NC_087063.1, from coordinate 51,092,217 downwards.
TTAGCTTCAATTTAAGAAAATTACAAACAGGAAAGTATATTTAATTGAAAACATTATCAATGATTTTTTTAAAATTTTTTGAATTTCATTGGTTGTTTTCAATTTTTTTTCTGCCCTAATTTGAGGTTTTTATTGGCTACATGAATTTTCTGGAAACTAATTAGACTCTAAATAATTAAAAAGTATTTCCGGTGATTGTTACTACAAAAAATTTTAAAAAGGATAAAACAATTCGAGATTTTTAAGTTTCTGCATATAGTTCAGAAAGAAAAATGCTTCCATCAAAAGCGTTTTCAATGTCTGAATTGAACATTTATCAGATTTTAAAATTGAACTACTACAAAAAACTACAAGAGTGGTGGACAGATGAAGTTGATGGAGATTGTATTAGTTTTAACTTGTATAGAAATACAGAAAGTTCAATAGTTTTGATAAAAAATGAGAGGACATTTCGGAAAAGAAGAGTACTGCCAGATTTGTCAACAATGTTTTTATTTAGAAGAGCTAACTCAAATTGAGTGGTCGATTAATGAAAAACAAAACAATGGTAGAGCCTATGAAACAAAAATTGGAGATAAGCAACATCAATTCGATTACTGCTTTGAATTTGATACAAATACCAAATCCAGATTTGTCAGAATTTTTTTTATCGTTTATCCAAATTTATTACGCTTCCGGTTGTTTATACTACAATATACCAAAAAGAAAACAATACAATCGTATATTTTGGTAATTTCTTATTTCACTGGTTAGAAATAGAACAAATTGAAAAAGTTTTGATCGAAATTTCAAAATTTGAACTGAAAATCGAAAAAACGATATAAGCTAGACAAGAAATCTCATTTATCCCACTAGGGTATCAAACTTCAAATCTTAGTTATGTTGGAAAAATTCAATAAAATTTATTGATTAAGAAGTTTCATAAACATAGTTTGGTTCTGATCTACAAAGTTTTTTAAAATCTGTGAATACTTCATTCTGATTGGTTATTAACACAAATAATGTCATTGAAAGTATCCTCAAAATCTACAATATTTAAAGAAATTGTTGGAAAGTTTCTTGAGAAGAAGAGCTCAACTCTGATTGGTTGACATTAAATTTCCTAAAAATTTCATGACTTTTGAAGCTCAATTCTGATAGGTTGACACTGAATTTGTTGAAAATTTCATGACTTTTGAAGCTCAATTCTGATTGGTGGACAATGAATTTGTTGAAAATTACATGACTATTGAAGCTCAATTCTGATTGGTTGATATCAGAAAAGATAAAATTTTCCTTGTATTTATTGCTCGATTCTGATATTTGATACTTTCAAAAACTTCATGGTTAGATTGGATGATTTTTATTTCAGCTAGGCTAAATAACATATCCATTCTGATTTTTTTACTCGCTAAAAACAATTGGTTAATAAGTTTGCTGTTTTTGTTTACTTTTATTCATTTTTTGAAGCTATTCAACTCACCTTATCTAAAAAATTGGTACATTTTTTATCTCCCATTTAATTTTTCTTTACTATTGAGATGCCGTCACTCAATAGAAACGAAATAGTTACATGTCTTGAATGGGGCAGGGAATACACTCACAAAGATGCATCAAGACATCGTAGAACATGTGGTGTTTTGAAGTGTTCTAACTGTAAATTTTATACTTATAGCAGCGAGGAACTCGCTAATCATTTCAAGAAGAAGCATTTTCAGCATAATGTTAAATTATCTGCTCAGCAGTCACCAAACACACTTCAGGAGAAGGTAAAATTTTTAATTTAACAAAAAACATAGAAATTGCTATGATTATTGATTTTTACTGAATATGAAAAGTCTCAGCAATTGTAACAAATCTTTTTCACTACCTTACCTGAACTGACATTTATTTTTTTATTCAAAAGTTTTGATTGATGTTAAAGACAGCAAAAATTGAGTTCAAATTGTCGTGATGCTTTCCATGGAACTCGATCCGAAAACTTTTTAATCAAAATTAAAAACTCCCTTGGTTGCAAGCTTGCGGAGACTTTGTTGTGATAAATTTGTAGTAAAGTGCATAACATATGCTAATGAGTATTTAAGTATGCGCCTAAAAATTGTAAAACTTTGATATTTGAAAAACCTCAACTAATTGAAAGGTTTTTTTGTCGTTACTATTTTGAAGTTTTCTTTGTTTAGTGCTTGCAAAAGTGTTCATAGAGTAGAGCTTTTTAAGCAGATAATGTGGTTTGACTTATTAAGAATTATGTTTTTCTCTTGTTTTTTTTGACGATTTCAGAAAAGAAATTGATAAATGACCTGGAAAAAATGTACAACTTGCTAAACTTTGAAAGTTTCAAGATTATTATATACATCATTCCAACTAAAAATTTATTCTAAAATAGAATTCAGATTTAAAACAGCATTATATAGTTATCAGGTTGAGAAAATCCTTTAAAGGCTTTTAGTAAAGGATTTATGGTATTATTTCAGCTTCGGATTATTGAACGTTCGTTGAAACGATACATTTCTCCATCTAAAATAAGTGAAAATTTGCCAAATTGGATTCATTTGTTAGATAGTAGATGAAGCAGAAACTGAGAAAATGCTAAAAGGAGATAGAAACTCAATCTATTCCTTAGGAGTTTTAAAATAGTTTTACTAAAATTTAGCTTACAAAGTGTATCTTGAGAAAAAATCCGACATAAAAATTCTCAAAGTCTTATATTTATGCGTAATTTATTAGAAAAAATGTTATCATTTGATTTATTAGGTACTTCATATGAAAGATCAAATAATTTGAGGATAATTTTTGTGAAGCAAACCCAATTCGACATCTTTTGGAAGAAGATACATAAAGCATCAATCAAACATTTGCTTTCAAGATCTACATTTCCTTGCTATATACAATACACAAAACTACATACATACACAATACTACATACAATATACAACACTATATACAATACATTATTACATTTTTACTATATAGAGTTTTTTTCTTAATAAAAAATGGAACATTACACAATTGTTCCAGTTTGCACCTTGATTTGCTTTGCTAAATCAATTTTTTGAGACTCGCTCTTTCAGAAGTTTTTATATTATAGATGCTAGGAACTAGGTTCCCTTGCGTTTTTCCGGAGATTTTCAGATTATAACTAATAAAGCTGCTGCTAATTTGTTCTTAGATCGTAAAATAGACCTTTCTATTCTCATTTTGTACATATATTTTTGAATGCTTTAACTAGCACCAATTCTTTCTCACTGGGATATTTTTGAGAAAATTTCCGTCATAAATTAAGAATAAAAAGCGAGTTAATTTTGCAAGAAAAGTGGTAGTTATTGATCCCAAAATGTGTATTTTTGCATGAATAGTTTACGATAGCAACTAAACAGGGGAACCTTGAGGAAGATTTTTACATTTTTTATTGTAATAATCATACGGTATCAGTTATAATTTCATCTCTGCCAGCAAATTATTCGTTCAATTGATACTATTTTGCTCCTAAATTCTCCAGTTTTGACTAAATTTTCTAAAAAAGTGTGTTCAATAGCGAAAACATGTATTAAACAGAAAGCAAGATTAACTTTAAAACATGGAAAAACTCTACGGAAAATCTTGAAAGTTGTGTTGCAGAAGCAACAGAGAGATAATCATCAGTTATGAAGAAGTTTTTGTTGAATTTGAGCCAATATCGAGTAAACTTTTAAGAAACATTTATCCAATTTTAAACAATTTTAGCCATAAACTGTTCATTTTTTATCAATAATCTGAAATTTCGAATTTTCAACATCAAAAACTTCTCACAAGTTGTTATTTTTGTACAAATTTGGGTAATTCAGTTCAAAAAAAAACGAGGAGGAGTTGAATCATGGAGTTTGATTTAGAAATTTTATAGAATATTGCCCATAATACTCTTTTGAATTGAGATTCCTAAATATAATCCCTGAACTGGACAAAAAAACAGTTAAAAACAAAAAAAAAGGTTCGAAATGGAAAATTTCATGGAAATTTGATTAATTTTCATTTTACCTTCTCGAAAATTACGACTAATTTCACTGTTTTCCGGAAGTTTCAGTATTGATTCTGCTACTATGAACCTTTGTTTCAGTGTTCAGAGCATTGTATAACCAAATATTTGGCTCAAACTAAGGTAAACTTCGTTGTATTTCAATATTTTGAGAAAAAAATGTGGAAAAAGTCATTTTTTGATTCAAAATTTTGTATCATTGTCTCAACATAATGCCAATTAAAATACAGTCTTAGCTTATTTTTAAAATTTATACGTGAAAGTATGTTTAAAATTAGATCAAAAGCAACAATACATTAGCCAAAATTAAGAGATTTCTGCAATTTTTTCCAAATACTTGAAATTTTTGCAATTTTTTTCAAATACTTGAAACTTTTGCAATTTTTCCAAAGACTCGAAATTTTTGCAATTTTTTCTCAAAAAATTTGAATTTTTTCGAAATTTCAGTAGTTTTCAGCATTTTTTCAAGTAGATAGAAATAAGATTATCTAATAAATTAGGTTAAATAATAGCTAATCTTATCGTTTTTTGAGTGTTTAGCACAGAAACTTTTACCATTGACTGTACCACGCACCAAAAAACTAAAAACATAACCTTAATTCTACAATCTACAAAAAATTAACAATTAATTATTCCCATTTAGGTAACGCGCGCCGAGATTTTTGCGAAAAAATTAGACATTTTTGCACAAAAACCAAAAAATTTTCGTTTTTCTTTCTCTTACCATCACACACTACCTTACCATTGGTTTTCTCTATCCTTATACCTTGTAGAATCTATACCCTATCTTAATACATAGGTGGCTGACCGGATACTGTATAGCCTATGTTAATACATGGGGGTGAGCCACCTCCCCTCACAAACCCCCCCCCCCCCCCCCCCACTTGTTAAATCTCCCCCCCCCCCACTTCAGCCTCAACATCCACTACTGGTTTATGAAAAAATGCTTGTCCTACACTTTTTATTTATGAAAAAGTGCTTATCCTATAGTTTTTTAAACAATTTTCTGAGTCTATGAAACTGTACGAAATTGTAGGATAATCATTTTTTCATATATGGAAATTGTAGGACAAGCATTTTTGGTACCCGGGTTGTGGCGAAGTTTTGTCATTTCCAGTAGTCGAATGTGGTGTATCAGTTACTGTCATTTTTGCTCTATTTCAGAAGTAGCGCTATTTGCAGTTTCTGGTTCGCCAGTGGAGGGATTCTGAAAAAAAAAACAATTGCATGCCCAAGTCGATAGCCAAAAGTTATCTACAGGATTTTTTTCGTGATATGCTCTTAAAAAGTACGGATAATCAAATTTCAAACAGAGCGTGACAAGAACAACAAAGTGCTCAAAATATGCCACGATGAATATTTTTTATTTAAAGCAAAATTGGTACCCAAACTACTACTTAGGAAATGGGTCATGTTTGGCTCCCTTTAGTGAATCAAAAATTATGAAAAAGCTACCAGATCAATTATTGAGCAAACTGAGCCAATTAAGATACAAACGATAACAAGACTGCTCAAATCAGGTCGAGGAGCTGAATCTTCCGACTGCCTTTTAAGGTCTATGGAGCAGTAAAAACACGAAAAATTAAATGGTCAAAAAACTTAAAATTTGAGATTTTCTCCCTCATCCCCCTCACTCCATATAAATAACGAAGTGAAAGATTTCGCTCCAAGTAACAATTATGGCAAATACGATTCCTTCAACCAATTTGGAACGATTTCTAAGACGGATTAAATCTCCGCTTACGCATTAGTAGCGCGAAATACATCGCGCGGTAATTGTCCAAAATTGGCCAAAATGGCGATCTTTAAACCCCCTTAACTTCACGACAAATGATCAAAGGTGAAGTATCTTTTCAAATTTAAGCTCAAGACAACAATATCTTTTGAATGATATAAAATCATTCTGTCAAAAGTGGCTAGTTAAAAAGTCGATATTTGTCTGAAGAAAAAAACCCACTCGAGAACAAATATTCCGTTCCTTTCGTTAAAAAAGTCGAAAAAGACTGCTCGTATCAGGGCAAATCCCAGAAAGTTCCGACTGCTTTTTAAGGTCTATGGAGCAGCATAATTGAAAAATTGAATTGTAATGAAAAAATTTAACATTAAAAAAACTTTGCTCCTATAAACAAATCAATTATGACATATAAGCTTCCTTACGTCAACTTAGAACGATTTCTAATACGGATTAAATCTCACTTACGCGTTAATAGCGCGAAGTGTATCGCGCGTTAACTGTCTCAAATTGGCCAAAATTGCAATCTTTAAACCCCCCTAACTTTAAGAAAAATGATCACAGGTAAAATATCTTTTCAAATTTAAGCTCATGACAACAATAGCTTTTGAATGATATAAAAAAATTCCGTCAAAAATGACTAGTTAAAAAGTCAAATTTTCTCTGAAGAAAAAACCCACCCCGAGCACAAATATTCCGTTACTTTCATATCGAAAGTCGGAGCAAATATAGCCAGCGTAAAATAAAACCTTCAAAAGCATCAAATTCCAGAATAGCAAACTGACCAAGGAATTTTTGTTCAATTGAGAACTATGAAAATTCAAAACCAACTTTGAATTTAGAAATTCAGAGGAACAAAATATTTATGGGCAAAAAACGGACCAAGTTAACATCCTCCCCCTAAACACGTTTAGGGGGAGGATGTTATTTTGATTCTAAGTTGGGAATTTTCAGCCAATCAGAATCGAGCATTTTACATGCAGCGCTCAACAAATTTAATTTAAATTCAGCGCTGGGGTGGAGGATGTTAACTTGGTCTATTTGAGGGGGGGGGTTGGGATTGGAGGATGTTTACTTGATCCCACAAAACTAATACCGTACCGACTTTAACACCCGTCAAAAATTAGCTTTAATTTAGTTTGCTTAATCCGTCATTGCAATCTCAATAGTCGGAACTTGCAGCTTGTCTTTCATATCCCTAAAAATCCGGAAACTGACATTGTTCCAAGTTTTGGAGAAAATTGGCGGAACATTAGTATTCGTTTTTTCAGTTGCCCGCCAGACAGGATTCAATTTTGAAAATAGTTTTTAGCGCAATTTCGTATCATCTGAAAAATCGAAATATCTTGATCTCAAAATCAAAAGTGTATATCATTTTGTTATCAATTTTCGTGTAGTCACGAGGGTTTGAATTTTGCCAATTTGATCAATTTGGGATAATCAACACGCTAGTCTCAAATGTGAGAAAATAAGAGCAGTCTTGTTATTTAATAGTCCAGTTGAATGCAGTTGAATTCAGTGCTGCAGAGCAGTGCTTTAATCGTTTGCTTGTAGTTTTTTTAATTTAGGACGTCTCAAGGGCCTTGAATCAATATTTAACTGCGGTTGGTTTTCTGAAATATTGCCAGCGGCGGAAAAATTTTTGTTAAAGAATAGGGTCTTGTAGTTTTTCAATTTAGGACGCCTCAAGAGCCTTGAATCAATATTTAACTGCGGTTGGTTTTCTGAAATAATGCCAGCGGCGGAAAAACTTTTGTTAACATATAGGACCTTGGTGGAAGCGCTCAGAAATTCAATTTGGTGATTTATAAAAATGTGGAACCAGATCCAATAGATATTTTATCCCTTTAAAATATTGAAGATTAACCAATCACACTCCATCAAATTAACAACCCACTTATTTGTAAGTGATTTATTTACAATTTATTTCAGCACCAGCGCGTTTTGAATTTAACTTACAACTTAGTTGCTTTCTCCAAGAGACCGACTCGTAACAAACCAGTATACTCTAGATCTATTGAGACTAAAAGATATAAGAGTGAGATTAAGATCGGTATTAGACTAAGAAGTTGCACGAATCTATCCGGCCGAAAATAAGATAGGGTGACGAGCAGACGGTCTACTCTATTTGAAATTACTCTATGAGTTAGAGCATACATCCCAACTCATCTGGTGCGACCAAAAGTCTCGAACAAGACCTTAAAAAACAAATTAGCTTAGAACTAACCAAATAAGATTAGACTTAGACAAAAACATTCCCAAAAATGTTACTTGACAGTAATTTAATTGAAATGTCTCTACGACTCAATAGATCTCAGCCATTATTCCGAACAAAACGAGAATTACCCGGTATTGGAAGAAGACCTCGGACGAGAGACGATATACGACTACAAAGAAACTTACCATCAAAATTCATGGTCGTACGGCGAAAGCCAACACAAACTTTTATATTCAGAATTCTATTAGCAATGAATTTAGATTTTCACTTGCAAACATAATATATTTGAAGAAAAATCTTCAACGACAATGATAGGTGCTATACTTATTATTTTACAATAACGACTGATAAAAACATCTCTAGTCGTTCCTTTCAAAACTTTGCACTAAATTTAAAAAGATATCTGGAAAAAATATTTCTTGAAAATAAAATTATAAAAATTAGTTAGTAAACACACAAATTGTTAGTATGTAACAGCGAATCATAAATCCACTAACATCATCAAAAACTAATAAAGTAAATTTTTAACAATTAAAACTTAACTTAAATTATAAAGACCTATCCTATTTCTTATTTTTCTTTCAATTGAACCTTTTTAAAACCTGACAGATCATCAAGGCTTTCCTTGGATCTTTAATTCAATTTTACCTAGATTAAAATTAATTTCATTAGTTTTATATCTTGATCATCAAGGCTTATCCTTGGATCAAATAGCTCAATTTTGTTCTCCCCACACAATTAATAAAGTGTCTAACGACCTCAAACGTCGATTCACTATCTAACCCTTCCTCAAGACCCTAGACTAATAGAAATTTTTCAATCACACTGACCATTCTAATTAGGATAAACAGTGAAGATCTTCGGTTATTCATCCTTCACTTAACCCCCCTCTTACCTAACCCAGGCTAAAACCTAAACTTAGTAAGTCTAAAATAGTATCTAACGAACTACTTGTGTTCTAATTATACCTGAACTTTGTGGATCGATTTACTATTCTCCAACTCTTGAACACAATCACTAACCCTAAGTAAGATAAAGTAAGTTAACACCTTAACTTAGATTAGCCACGAGAAAGTAACAATCATTCTCACGAATCGATATTTACTTTTTTTTCTAACCCTAAAATACGTGACCCAAGTCATCCTAAACTTTATGTCACTAGACAATTTGAGAAACAAACAAACAATCATATTACACAATTGCAAAATAAACAACAAAATTTATGACCTCGTAATCACTTCACATACACAATCAGTAAGATATATTAGAACAAAACGACAGACAATCACAATAAAATTTTAAAGCAAACAAAGACAAATTACACGAAAAAAAAATTTCAAAGCGAAGAAACGCAGTCTCCGAATCAGAAACCAGTAGTTTAGAAGAACTTTACAGATTTAAAGACTCCGTAAATAAAAGTTACCAAATTAATGATACATTATATTTTTCTGACTCGGAAACCACATCACAATCATCAATACAAGTAGAACGAAGAATAAAAAAGACATACAAAACAAACCAGTACGTCTATACAATTGGAATCAACCAATAAAACACATTGAAAACTTCAAATTAACAGTCATAAAACACAAAAATGAGTCAAAAAGAAGACAGCGAAGAAGACAAAACTCCATCCTCCCATTTTTCATCAATTCACTCACTGATAATAGAGGACAAACACAATTTTATCAAAATTTAATCGCAATTTTGTTTGAAAAAGGAGTTAGTCCATGTACAGCAGAATTTCCAGAAATAAAAATCAAAAGACAAATTATTGATCATTATTTAAAAAGAATATGTAATCTAACACAACATTACGGAATCTATACCATAGAAATCCATTCACCAAGTGATTTCATGGTAGTTATCTACTTCAAACGTAGATATAGAAATTTCAAAAGTATTCACAGAATACATAAAAACTATACAACATCAAAATTCACGAAAAGTGAGTTCAATATTCACTAACGAAGTATCTAAAACAATTTATAGCTATCTATCTATACTAGAAAAACCAGAATCTCAAGGAACTTCGCCAGTTCAAACATCAAAACATACAACTGGGAGACATGAAATTGCAATTTTCTCCAAATATTTAAATACAATCCGTGAAATTTAACCAGTAACGAAGTTTCATAAAATGTTGAGCACCTTTTAAGGTCTATGGAGCAGTAATAACATGGAAAATTAAGGGTACAAAAATTTAAAATTTGAGGTTTTTGCAAAAATCATCCCCCTCACTTCATATAAATAACAAAGTGAAAGATTTCGCTCCAAGTAACAATTATGAAAATAAGATTCCTTCAACCATTTTGGAACGATTTCTAAGACGGTTTAAATCTCCGCTCACGCATTAGTAGCGCGAAATACATCGCGCGTTAATTATCCAAAATTGGTCAAAATGGCAATCTTTAAACCCCCTTAACTTCACGACAAATGATCAAAGGTGAAGTATCTTTTCAAGTTTAAGCTCAAGACAACAATATCTTTTGAATGATATAAAAACACTCTGTCAAAAGTAGCTAGTTAAAAAGTCGATATTTGTCTGAAGAAAAAAATAACACACTCGAGCGCAAATATTGCGTTCCTTTCGTTAAAAAAGTCAAAAAAGATGGCTCGTATCAGGGCAAAGCCCTGAATGTTTCGACTGCTTTTTAAGGTCTATGGAGCAGCACATTTGAAAAATTTAATTGTATTGAAAAAAATTTAACATTATAAAAAAAATTTTGCTCCTATAAACAAATCAATTATGACATATAAGCTTCCTTAAGTCATTTTAGAACGATTTCTAATACGGATTAAATCTCACTTACGCGTTAATAGCGAGAAGTATATCGCGCCTTAAATGTCTCAAATTGGCCAAAATTGCAATCTTTAAACCCCCGTATCTTTAAGAAAAATGATCACAGGTAAAATGTCTTCTCAAATTTAAGCTCACGACATCAACACCTTTTGAATGATATAAAGAAATTTTGTCAAAAATGGCTAGTTAAAAATTCGATATTTCTCTGAAGAAAAAAACTCACCCGGGCACAAATTTTCCGTTACTTTCATATCGAACGTCGGAGCAAAAATAGCCAGCGTAAAGTAAAACCTTCAAACGCATTTGCGTCAAAATCCAGAATAGCAAATTGACCAAAGAGTTTTTGTTCAATTGAGAACTATGAAAATTCAAAACCAACTTTGAATTTAGAAATTTAGAAACATCCATACAAGAAACGTCTATACAATTGAAATCAACCAATAACTACAAATTAACAGTCAAAAAACACAAAAACGAGTCAAAATGAAGACAGCGAAGAAGACGAAAACTCCAGCCTCACATTTAATTCACTCACTGATAATGGAGGACACACAATTTTATCAAAACTTAATCGCAAATTTATTTGGAAAAAGAGTTAATCCTTGTACAGCTGATTTTCCAGTAGTAAAAATCAAAAGACAAATTGTTGATCATTATTTAAAAGGAAAATGTAATCTAACACAAAATTACGGAATCTATACCATAGAAATCCATTCACCAAGTAGATTTCATGGTAGATATCTACTTCAAACAGACGACGTAGATATAGAATTTTCAAAAGTTTTCACAGAATACATAAAAATTATACAACAACAAAATTCACAAGAGCGAGTTCAATTTTCACTAACGAAGTATCTTAAACAGTTTATAGCCATCTATCTATACTAGAAAAACCAGAATCTCAAGGAACTTCACCAGTTCAAACATCAAATCATAAAACTCTAAGACATAAAGTTGCAATATTCTCCGAATATTTAAAAACAGTCCGTGAAATTTTAACCAGTAACGAAATTTCATTAAATGTTAAACACGATTTACAAAAAATCTTAGCATGGTTTATAACAGGACAGTGAGATTTTATTTGAGATCCTGAATGGTCTCATCCACTATTCATGAATATACCAACAGATATTTCAAGTCAAGCAATAGACACGATTTCTGTTCACAGAGATTATGTTAAAGTAAACCCACCCACAATAGCAACACCTTTAAATTATAATTTATTTCTACCTGATAGAATAGGAAATCTCAGTTAAAATAAGAGTTTAAACTCAACCATTAAACAACAAGAAAACCTAAATGAAACTAAAAATCTTAAACACAAAAAGATACTCACACACCATCACATTTTGCAAATGGCGAAGTAGTTGCAACAGTAACAACAATAACTCAACAAAGTATTTCACCAATACATCCAAATCTTACAACTCCAAGACCCAATAATCCAACATTACAACAAATAACATTACAATCTACGTTTAACACCTCCGTTGTTACAAAATATTCACAACTGGATTATCAAACGCTTAGACCAATGAAGAAACCAACCCAAAAACAAAGAACATTCTTTAGAAATAGTTTTGCAGAACATAATTATAAATATGTAAATAGACCACAAACAACTAAACCTCCTCGTACAAATACGAAAAAATCATTTAATTTCACAAAGTCAAAATTTCCAACAAGAAACATCAAACTGAGTAAATTTTAATAATTACCCACGAATTGCACAAGACCAAATTGAAAATTATCCATTTTTTCAGCAAAATAAAAAAAGACATCAAAACCAAAATAGACATAAAACACCTTATTACACACCTAATTATCTTTCATCAGATGATGGAGATTGTTATAACCAAAACCATCAACAATTTTTTCAAAACCAAAGACTCCACTCTTATCACGTAAATCAACCAGATATTTTTGAACCATATACACAAGAACAACATATGCGACAATCTAGACCAAATCACGCATCTCAAAAAAAAAAACTTTTTAATCACAAAATCCAGTTAATACAGATTTTTATCAAGCAACGCAAATGCAAAATGAAATTCCGCTACCATATTACTTACAACAACATGAAATTACGAAGAGTCAACTTACAAATTTTTCACAATTGCTAAATGCCGCAGAATCACTTCAAATGACTATGAATCCTCAATAACATCATCAATGGTGGATCATCAATAACATCAAACAGGCCATTCATGGTATTCACAGGTACAGGCCTTTAATATTCTGTAGAAGATTATTTAATTGCAGTCACAGCAAATCTAATCCTAAATATACGACCTGAACCGATAAAAACACCACTTCACCAAAATTAGATACATAGACGCACATCATTAATATAAACCACACTTGATGGCGCAGCTCAAAAATGGTTTTCAATTTTACCCATAGAAGTAAAATCAGATTGGAAAAGATTCACAAAAGAATTTTCAAAAGTATTTGATTCAGAAAGGAACAAACAACATCAAGGAGTTTTATGCAACAAAATTCGTAGACTATCAAACGAAACGATCAAACAACTAGCAGTAAGGATCGCAACGCTAGTCTGAAAACCATATTCATTAAACAATCATGAGTAAAAAAACACTTTATTGACAGAGATTTTAATGATGACTCTAACACCTCAATTGCGGAAAATAGCAATCAAAAAGACAGCATCACATCCTTCCTCAATTCGAGAACCAGAGTTAGAAAACTAGTAGATAAACTAGAACAAGCAGAACTCACATTCAAATTAGAAGAAACAAAAAACCTCATTTTACAATAAGTAAATCATATTCAAACCACTACAACACAGATAAATTGTATACACAACTCAGATATAGATTTATCCATAAAAATTGCTGAAATTTTGAATATATACGAGAAAAACCAAAAATTTAAAGGAAAAACATCATTCAAAAAAATGTTGTAACTATTGCCGAAGATACGGATATGGCATTGCTGAATGCAGACTAAAACAACAAGACAGCCAGAATAAACCACAAAAGTACAAGGAATCAAACAAATCATTTATCAATTTATGAAAAAAGATCAAAATTTACCAAATAAGAACATTCACAGCAATAGCAGTTCTGGAAAACCACTTCCAAACACTTCAAATTATTCAAGAAGTCAATCACCTTATAACTCTAATTACCGAGGTAGATCACCAGACCAAAGAAAATTACGTAATTTCTCACAAAATAGATACAGTCGATCAAATAGTCGAAATACTCAATATCGAAACAATTATTCACGATCAAACTCAAACAGACTAGATTACTCGTTTGATACCAGTTCCCATTCACACTCTAGGGGTAGACACTATTCAAATGATAGATCAAGGAATCTATCGATACAGAAGCTACAATATATAGAAACAGAAGCTACTCAAATAATCGAAATCAACGATGTCAAAATAATCGACCACGAGATTATTCGAATAACAGATCAAATCACCAAAGATCTAACTAAAATAGTTATCAAAATAGATAACGAGATAACTAACAAAATAGAAATTCAAGTTATAACAATAGACAAAGAAACTACTCTCAATCACCTCATAGGAATATTACACGTTATCCTGATTCTCAAAACAAATATAGAAAAAATACACCGAAACATCAAAGACAAACAACTGAAGAAAATAACTCAGACCCACCTGGTGTTGATAACACAGAAACTACTGAAATACAACTAAATCACATAAATTGCGAATCTACAGACAGTGAAAACTATACAGAAAGTACAATTTTTAGTTAACATGATAAAAGTTGAAAATGACTATGAAACCGTTAGGTACGAACAACCATGTCATTCACATGTCCATGAAAACCAATTGTAACTTCTTTTAAATTAATACAATACATCTAGCACTAATAAAATATCAATAGAGCAAGAAACAAATGCAGTAACGACATTACACGAAACTGAAAAAGAACAAGCTTCATATCAAGTACAAATCATATTTATCAAAATATACCAAAAAAAACAACCAAAAAAAGTTTGAACAATTCCATTCTTCTTAGAAAATCGAAAAAGTAACGAACTTCAACCAGCAGACCTCGAAATAGATTTTTTGATAGACTCTAGAGCAGAATCGAATATCAATAATATTCCAACATGGATTGAAATCAAAATTTTTTATCCAAAGCTAACACCTGTAAAAACAGACAGTAGAGTAGCAACAGCACAAGTCTCAACCTTAATAAACTATGGAACAATCCAACTTTTCCTTGGTCCCACTAAAACAATGGAACAAAATAAACTCTTAAATAAACCGTTCAAATAAACCTTCCACATCACCGATATAAAACACAATATCATTGGAATCTCAATCATCACTAAATACATACCAACTATCAATATATTAGACAGTAAAATTAATATAAAAGATAAATACACAAGAATGCATAACACCTCTTTAACATTCTTCCAAAGAATGAACAAACAACCACCATTCTTTTCAAAATTTTACCCCATCTATAATAAAGAAAGAAAACATCCTAAACCACTTTCAGGATACATTTAGGACTTGCCGATCAAACAAGTTCATCAGTATGGGAAAAATCAAAACAGGCAACATCTCTTTGTGTCTGACCTTGAATTTAGACTAATTCACAATTTTTCATCAAATTTCATTAAAAAAATTACATGAAAAATTCAAAGTCCGATATCACTTCTCTACATGTATATAATAGTTCACCATATTAAGTAACCCTACCTAAAGGACTCCTAGCATTTTGTGAAATCAATGCCACGACTTCTTCCACAAAGCAGTAGCATATAGAGTAAAAAATATACTACAATTATTAGATACTTGTCAATCAACAATTCTTCACAAAGAAATATCAATAAATAAAATAATAGGCAACGAAAAGAGAAACACAGACTATTTAACAAAAACACCTTATTTTAAACCAACATTTAAAATCTCACACTATACAGAAGAACAACAAAGACTCTTGTCAATGTTCAATTTTCATCACTCTCAAATAACACAAAATGAATTTGAAAAATTAGCCGATTTACTATTAAGATAACCAACAGTTTACGCCACATCTAAGTTCGACGTTGGAAAAAAATGCACCACTCCATTTACCCTTAAAACTTGATGCAGTCTTCAAAAAACAAAGAGAAAGCAAAGTACCAATCCACTTACATGACAAAGTTGATGAACTACTTGACATTCTAGAACAATATGTTTTTCGCTGCTCTTGATTTCTGAAAAGCTCACCACATACTAAAAATTTACAAGATACTACATTAAAACGTATTTCTATGCCTATATAGACATATAGAGTGTGATATGGTTTTACAGAACTTATCATTCATTTTCTAACCTAACTAACCTAATATGTGAAATTTTGATTAGTAAAATTGCTATTAACTAAAATCATACAGCTTTTTGTTTCAGATTTCTAAATAATTCTCACTGGGTATTTCATATGTAGTTCGAAAAAACGAATGTTTTTTTAAAATGAAGTATGCGGGTATGTAAGTTTCTAAGTTTGTATGATTTTTTCTTCACAATTTCGTGTTAACGCCTGTATGGGTTTATTTATCTTTGTATAATTGAAAAAACTCAAAATGAACTTGACTAAAGTCCTGTTTTGTCATGGAAAGTCATGTTTGTGTCACGCCAACGTAAATGTCAAATGTACAAAAACATGTACAAATTATAAACACCTGCATCTATTTTTTTGAGATGAATTATGCTGTGAATAAGTGTTTTTAAAATAAAATTTGTTTTGTTTGTTTATTTGTTGAAGTTTTTGTTTAGGAACGCCTGTAACAGAATCCTACTCTTTGTTGATAACCTTGCAACAAGTTGGTCTTAATGTTGTTGTCAATATCAATTTTGCTCAAAATCTATCTGTTAAACAAGGCTAGAACTTATATACATGCCCTTCATTAGCAGGTTTTACTTTTTTTTTCAGTTTGTCTCAGTTTTGTTGATCTTTGATAAATCAGATGATTGCACGTTTCGTCCAAAACGCACACTTAAGCTGCTGCTGTTCACTTAAAAGCAATCAATGTTCGTGAAGTTTTGCCACAATGACTTTAAAAAAATTGCACTACTCAATTATCTGTCTATCAAATTAATATCTTTAAAATTCGCCTGATAATCCTTAAACTTTTCTGTTCCAACCTTGTCCTAGCCTCATTCGGTGAAACATTGTTTTTTTTGTTGGGATAATATTTAAGCCATATCTACTACACCAGTGAGAGTTTTTCTAATTAAAGTGGCACTTCTGACGACATAGTTTTGATCACATAAGTGAATTTATACTTATGAATCATTATATACAAATGTACATAACCACAAACATACAAAGTAGACATTAATCGTGCTTACATTTACAAATAAAAATTGATTACAATGCCTCTCTAATTGCACCAAATTTAAGTATCCAAACTTGATTGATAGTCTGTACCTACTTAGCATCTGCTGAAACAATCTGGAACAATAAAAAGAAGTAAAAAGAAGAATTTTGATTGATTTTGACATTTAATTTTATTTCCAATTAAAATTATTTATCCTAAATTGATTCGAAAATATTTTAGAACATTATGCTTGTACATATTTTCTGATATAACATTTCCAATACAAGCAAACAGTAAAGCATATAAATATCGAACATCCAATGCACACAATTTACACTTAATTATATTACTTTGTAGTACCTTGTTGAACAGAGTACAGATACAACACCTAGTAATATGTTATAGAAGTTCTTGACTAATCTGGAATTTAAGCTACAATTAATTTGATTTTTGGCTTTACATTTAGCTATGGTTACACTTCTGAACTTATATACAAAAAAATTAACAATTACACATACCGATAAACACGCGAAAAAAAATCAAACATGGACATATATACATAAATTCCAGTTTATTCGAACCATTCGCTTATCAGCTTTTGATAGATCATACACAGCGTACCCAAATTGGATAAGTTTCCCAGCAGATAAACAAATTCCGGTAAGACTAAATCAGGTTGAAATAAAAAGGGTTTATTTTTGAAAATCTTTCTGGTTGTTGACTGACATCTATATCCAACCATAAATCTCAATCGAACATGGGGAAACTTATGTGTTCATTTCAATTAGCCGCTGAATACAAAATATGAAAGTGAACACAAAACTATGCTGTTTTTTTTTATTTGTCCAAAATTATTCAATATGAAAAAGAAGAGAGGAAGAGTCAATAAAATTACTATCAAAAGTTAGAAAAGATGTGATCTTGATTATACGAAACAAAGCATTTCTCAGCTATTTCATTTCCAATTCATGATAAGACTTGTTCTGTTTTTAGCGCATAAACAACGCCTCTGCAGGCGCGTGCTTTCATCATTTGATTTATAGTTTTACCCGTTTCAATTCAATGTTTGCTCTCCGTTACCGCAAAAGCTGAAAAACTGTATGATTAAGTTTTGACTGATTACGTTCAAGAACGCAGTATTTTTGACAAGACTGCTCACGGATATTTTCTTTCCTTATTAGACAACAATTCATTTCAAATAATAATATTTGGATCAACCTAAATCACATATTTTCCATTTAGGTTATCTTATTCCATTTATACCTTTCAAAAATATGGTTTAAAAGGCCATCAGAAAAGATGAATTTTTGATCATCGGAGTTTATATCATCGATTCAGCGCAAATAGCCAAAGTTATGCTCATCAAAGATCTAGATTTACTCATCTCCTTATGAGTCCATTCCTCTTTTGTAGGTCAAATTAGATCTTCCAAGCAGTTCAAGGGGCCTACGTCGGCCTGGAAATAGAGCCACCAGCTTCATCTTGTTACTCTTGTTGCAAAAATAAGTCTAACAGTGAGCCCTTCGTGCAGTCGGCAGACAACCGATATTAGCCAAATGTAAACGCCAATTGCTCGCAAAGAACAAGAAAAAGGATCGGAACGCATCAATCTCTGTTATACGTGGCGTCACTTGAAAAGTTTTCAGTCTGTTTTGTGTTTTGTGCTGCTTTTTTCAAATAGTTATGTTGAATTTATTAATGTTTAGCTGTTTGTTTGGTAATCTAAATTAAATAAAACAAAATGACCAATTTTTTTTTGCTATTAATTTTTTGTGTTTCTCTTACAATCATGTCTAAAAAACGGTCGTACTAGAAAATTCAAATTCGCAAAAGAAGATTGGGCTGTTTATTTTGCACAAATTTTAACTTTTTTGAAAGTTATTTTATTACTGAAAAATGAATTGAACATAAGCTTAGAACAGTTTTTGTTTTTTTAAAACATATCTTTCACCTATAGTTTTATCATAGTTAAAAGATTGTTTTTTAAGATACTATAGCTCAAACGATTGATTTTGCATAAATATGGGGGGGAAAAGATGAAAAAAAAGAACAGTTGAACCTGTGTTAAATAGCTTTTTCAGAACTAAATTTTTTCGAACAACAAAACATCTGATGGTTTAGCGAGAAAAGAACATATTGTGCAACTCTAATAAATGTAACTTGGTCTATGGCTAAACCTGCAGCCTAATAGTCAACATACGATATATCAAACTACAAAACCAACAAATAAATAAAAAAAACAAATTTTTAAAAAAAAAGATTACAAATCTTAAAACAATGGCTAAAATATTTGTTTCGATTCAAAACTTCCACTGTCTTAAACTTTCTGTACAAACGTAAATAATTACTTGAGAGCAATTTTCGATATGTCAAAAAACTATTCGAACCCTCCAACAAAAAACTTTCAACAATTTGTTTTGAAATTTTCCCGTCCTATGCAAATTAGTAAGCCTTGTTTTTTTCTTTTGACCAGTAAAAATGCTTCTCATAACTCACTGGTCAATTTTGAGTAGAAGTTTGTTACCGTTGGAAAACTCGTTTGGGAGATCAACAGAAATATTAAAAAAAAGTTTATCACCATTTTTTTAAAAATTTTTTAAGATGAAACCAATTGCTAAATTGTGTAGATGACTTGGCTGAAAGCTGGCATGTCTTTGCAAATCTCTGCTTGCGACGTTTGCCTTGTAAAAATCAAATTGTGTATGTAGGTTTGACTGTTTTTTAACATATTTATTCGTAAAACGTTATGACTATGTTTTTGTGTGAATATTTCTATTTATCTATAAGCAAATGCAAGTGAATATCTTTTTTGTATGCGTGTGTCTATGCAAATTGATGTGTTTGTATGTATGAGTGCAATTTTTTTTCCTCTTGCGCTTGTAAACCAAAACAATTGTAACTAGAAGAATAAGTATAACCAAACTTGATTATTACTAATGTTTCTAGTTTTTTCTTGAAACTTGATAAGATACTATATGCATAGTACAAATGTACGCACATATGCTTTGCGTGTGTGTGTATTTATGTAAACTGTATGTTTCTATATAAAAGTGTACAATTTTTAGCATGTATAAACGTAATTAATCATGTATGTACATAATACTTATGTGTATTCATTTGATTATTTAAAAGTGATGTAAATTTGTATGTTTTTATGTAAGTAAGGACTCTCGAATGCATGTCCGCTTGATTGAGTGAATGAATACAAGCAAAATTTTGTATCAATGTATGTTTCTAGGCAAGTACTTATGCATATTCGTATTTGAGTATGAAAGGCACGTTCATATGATTGTATGTAAAGACGTATGAATGCCAGTCTGTAATGCGTGATTTTTTTTGTCTGAATGTGTTTATATATTTGTTTTGAAACTGTGAAATGAATGTAAGCTGGTTTGTGTGTTTACATGTGGTTTTGCTTTAAAGGTCAGCAGAACTAATAAGTAAAATTTTTGCATGTGTGTAAACAAAACTTGCGTGTGTCTATTTATGTAAACTGAGTGTATCTATGTGAAAGTGTGTAACTTTTTGCATGTATAAATGTAATTAATCATGTATGCATATATTATTTGTGTGTCTTCGTTTGATTATTTAGAAGTAATGTATATTTGTATGTTTTTATGTATGTAAGAACTCTTGACTGCATGTCCGCTTGATTGAGTCAATGATTACAAGCAATTATTCTTTTTTAAATGTATGTTTTTCAGTTTGAAAGCATTGAAAAGTTTGCTTGTTTGTAAAATGTACAAAATTATGATTGAAGTTTTATGTCTATTTAATATGAGAGTGTGTACGCATGAGTAGTTGCATGCTTGTAAAGTGCGATCCATGTTTGTTTGTAGGCAAGTACTTATGCATATTCGTATATGAGTATGAAAGGCATGTTTATTTGATTGTATGTAAAGACGTATGAACGCCATTCTGTAAAGCGTGATTCTTTTTGTCTGAATGTGTGTACATATTTGTCTTGAACGTGTTAAGTGAATGTAAGTTGGTTTGTGTGTCTACATGTGATTGTATTTTAAAGGTCTGCAGAACTAACAATTAAAATCTTTGCTTGTGTCTAAGCAAAACTTTTCGTAAAATTGAATGCAGGTTTAAAAGTATGTACGCAAGTATGTATAATAGCATGTATGTTTGTATTCATGCCTTATGAAAGACTTATTTTCTGATTGTTTGTATGTATGGAAGTGATTTTGTATATATGTATGTAATTTTTCATGTATGGTTGTATGAATGTCTCTAAGTACCTTTTTATTTAAGTACGTATGTATGTATCTATGTATGCATGTGTGTATGTATGTGTTAATGTAAGTTTGTGCTGATGTATTTATGTATGTATGTTTGTTTTCAGTAAGTGTGTATGTAATTGTTTTTGTATATAGGTTTGTATGAATAACTTTATGTAAGTATTTAAATGTGTATCAATAAACGCAGGTAAGAAAATACGTATGACTATATTTTGTGAGTATGCATTTAAGTTTGCAACTTATGAAAATGTAATTATGTTTTTTATCTGTATACAAGTATGCAGCTTTGTATGTTTGGTGGGGTTTGTATGTTTGCGTATAGTTGTAATCGTTAAATTTATTTCATATAAAACAAATATGTAATTCAATCTAAATCTTTCTTATCTTTCTTAT
This sequence comes from Symsagittifera roscoffensis, assembly GCF_963678635.1. Lineage (NCBI taxonomy): Eukaryota > Metazoa > Xenacoelomorpha > Acoela > Convolutidae > Symsagittifera > Symsagittifera roscoffensis. The sequence goes on along the minus strand of NC_087063.1, from coordinate 51,070,509 downwards.
TAAATTTCTCGAAATTTCAACCAGACACTATAATGATAGTTTTTCTTTCATTGTTTTGATTTGCAAAACAAGTTGATAAACATTTTTTAAAAATTTTCCTCGAAAAAATTGATCTTCCAGGTATCCTCATTATGAACAATTCGATTTGAAAAGGCGGCATATGCAGCATTGATAATTTCAATTTATCTGCAGTCAATGATTATGAAAAATACTTTGAAATTGTAACAGGAAAGATCAGTTTTCAAGTTTTCACAAAAATTATTCGATGGAAGCATCAAACAACAAGTCCAATTGGAGACAGCATGGAGTCAAAAGTGTTTGATGAACAGTTGCTCATACAGATAAAAATTACGATAACAAAAATATTAGAAAAAAAATGTTTTTTTTTGAGGAAAGTCATTGATCGTGCAGACGAACACGATCGATAGAAGAATCGTACAAACTGACATGCGGCTGGTAGAGCAAAGTCTCAGTGACAGGTACTGTATATTTGAAGGATGATTGATCAATCTCTAAAAACCACAAATTTTCAATAGTTTTCGTTTGAAAAATCGTAATTTTGAATCAAACTTATAAACCCTCAGAAGTGAAGCAATTGTGTAACCAGATAAACATTCAGTACCAATTTTTTTAAATTCAAGACTTTTTTAGTCGATAGAGCTTTTTATGAAATAGCTCAAAATGCTTACGCTTTTTGTTTTTGAAGTAAATAGCAAGTCCTTCTGCATTGAGGCTCAAAATTTTAAATCCTCAAAGTAAAAATGTCTAACAAATTTTATATTGCAAATCAAACATATCTTTGTTAGTCGTTCCAGCTTAAGATAACACAACATTATTGACGTTTATCGAAATGCATTGAAACTACAAATGGCACTTACAACATTTCGAAAACTGCTGTAGCCAAATTGGTGTAAAAGCATTGTTTAGCGTGGAACAGCTATCATCCTGACGGAATCCGAAGATTCAGGTAGAGTGTTGACGATAAGGCTTGATTTTTCATCTTACAATTTCAAACAACTAACGGTTTTTCGAAGACAAGTCTTAGTAATAGAGAAGACAAATATTGATGCAAAATTGAGAAAAAATATCATGATGCGAACTGTTTTGATGCTGCTAGTGATCAGAACGTGAATGTGAAAGCTTGGATCACCTCAAACATATATTGAAAGAAAGGTTGAACTCTTAATAACACAATTAGTTGAAGATGAGTAATCGAATATTTTTGTCAAAAAGACACCGTATTGTGAGAGGCAATAGCGTAATTATGGAAACATTCAAAAGACCTGAATTATATTAAGAAAATCAAAATTTAATTTGTTGAGCAGAGGGTTCATCAATGATAATGACTGATAGCGCTTCAAACTTTTAAATGGAACGCTCCAGCTAAAACCAATTTGAATTTAATTAAAAGATACTGAGAGCAGTTGACCAGATTGTAGTATCAAAATAAAATTTATTTAGTTGCATATTCTTTTAATGGAAAAATCTAAAATTTTGGTTGCTCAATTTATAACTTCGAATTCATATCAAGTTTTGAGTTTGTATCCATAACTTGTTTTCATTTGTGTTCAACCTTTCCCGATTGACTTTGCTCTAATTTGAATAACTGCTTTCCTTGAAAGTCGCAAATAAATTTCACCTGCTTTATTCGATGGTCACTCTGTTCTGTCGTATATATTGGCACACAAATAACAGTTTTCCCCCAGTTCCTAGGTCCGCTTTGATGAATAGTTTCAAAAATTCTGTTAGCACAATAAAGTTAATAGGAAATACTAAACGTTTTCCAGAAGCCTCGAAAATTGTTTCCTTTTTATTATAAAAAGTGGTGTATGCAAGTCTTAGAAATGGCCGCAGCAAAATTAATGGGCACTTTTGGTTTTCATCAGTGTTCTCGTTTTTCAAGATCTTTAGCCACTTCAACTTTTTAACTCTTTCAACCGTTCTATAAAATCAAAGCTTTTGTCATAGATTTCAGACGTTCTTACAAACTCCTGTAGACACGGAAAATGGAAATGTCAAAAATTTTACGCCAATTTCATTATTTTAGAGTTTTCAGTGTTCGTAATTTTTCTTTGTTTTTTTACCTTCATTTGTCTTAAAGTAATTTTTCATTCTTATTTTGGTCGAATTGATTATTATTTTTTCCTTAAATAGAGGTGGCGGCCATCGCACTTGACGAATTTGCTTTTCTTTGAGATTCAGCAAAAAAACATGCATTTTGAAGGAAATCGTCCACCGCAGCCAATAGTTAAGCTACGATGCCAAAACTTTGTGCTTTCCTATATAACATATAGCTTGGTTGCATTAGGTTCAATTGATTGTATATAATAGCTATATATTGTCAATTTACATGTAAACAAACCAGTATTCCCAAACTCTTGAAAGGAAAACATGCACCAACCAAAACTAAATTCCATTCCCGTTTCCATGAAGTGGCCGGAAAATTACCAATTTTAACCCCCCTTTAAACATGTGTTCCCTGAAAAAGTAGGAGCTTTAACCCCTTTAACCCCCTTCCTAGCCACTTTTACTATACTACTATTTTCATAAAAGTCTGGGGGTTTTAAAATTGCAATTTTAGCCAATATGAGATAATTTGCGCCCTATATATTTTGTGCTGCTTACGCGACTGAATGCTGCTTAGAAATTGATCTAAGAAAATTGAAACTATTTTTCAAACTACAATTCAAAGTTTTTGCCAAATGAACAATTTCAGAAAATTCTTGTTGATAAAAATTTATGTGAGTACCAACTGAATTGGTTAACCGTTTTTAAGATTATGATCATTGATGTTGCCAATTGTGAGCCAATCAGGTGGGTTTTTACCCTAAGTCGGCACAATGACACATCAAGTTGGATCTTCACCAATTTTCGACCAAATAAAGACCAATCTTTGTTGCTTTGTAGTTTCTTTTTAATTGACGATGATAATTTGGTTACTCAAAAACCATCTCGGCCAGAAACTTTCAAAAACTAAGATTTGGACGATTCCCAATGTATCTGTTTACTGGGGGCCTCAAAACTTCGTGATTACAAAAAAATAGTTGGCTGCACTTATGATTTTTTTTCTGCGCATATTCGAAATCATATGAATAAAATCATAGAATCTTGCTACTGTCTTTGCAAAAATAAGTCTAACTGTGAGCCCTTGGTGCAGTCGGCAGACAACCGATATTAGCCAAATGTAAACGCCAGTTGCTCGCAAAGAACAAGAAAAAAGATCGGAACGCATCAATCTCTGTTATACGTGGCGTCACTTGAAAAGTTTTCAGTCTGTTTTGTGTTTTGCGCTGCTTTTTTCAAATAGTTAAGTTGAATTTATTATTGTCTAGCTGTTTATTTGGTAATCTAAACTAAATAAAACAAAAAGAACAATATATTTTTGCTCCTAATTCTTTGTGTTTCTTTCAGAAATGTCTAAAAAACGGTCGTACTAGAAAATTCAAATTCGCAAAAGAAGGTTGGGCTGTTTATTTTGCACAATTTCAAAATTTTTTGAAAGTTTTCTTCATTACTGAAAAAATGAATGGAACATAAGCCTAGAACAATTTTTCTTTTTCTAAAACATACCTTTCACTGTTAGTTTTATCATAGTTAAAAGTTTATTTTCTAATATACTGTAGGTCAAACGATCAATTTTGCTTAATTATGGGGGAAAAAGATGAAAAAATGAACAGTTGAACCTGTGGTAAATAGCTTTCTCAGAACTAAATATGTTATTTCGAACAACAAAACCTTTGATGGTTTAGCGAGAAAAAAACATAATGTGCAAATCATAATGTGCAACACAATAGTCAACATACGATATATCAAACTACAAAACCAACAAATGAATCAAAAAACAAAATTTAAAAAAAAAGATTACAAATCTCAAAACAATGGCTAAAATTTTTGTTTCGAACCAAAACTTCCACTGTCTTAATTTTTCTATACAAAAGTAAATAATTATTTGAGAGCAATTTTCGATATGTCAAAAAACTATTCGGACCGTCCAACAAAAAACTTTCAACAATTTGTTTTGAAATTTTTCCGTCCTATGCAAGTTAGTAAGCCTTGGTTTTTTCTTTTGACCAATAAAAATGCTTCTCATAACTCACTGGTCAATTTTGAGTAGAAGTTTGATACCGTTGGAAAACTCGTTTGGGAGATCAACAGAAATGTTGAAAAAATGTTTATCACCTTTTTTTTAAAATTTTTTAAAGAAGAAATTAATTGCTAAATAGTGTAGATGACTTGGCTGAAAGCTGGCTTGTCTTTGCAAATCTCTGCTTGCGACGTTTGCTTTGTATAAATCAATTTTAATATGTAGGTTTGACTGTATTTGAATATATTTATACGTAAAACGTTATGATTATGTTTTTGTGTGAATATTTGTATTTATCCATAAGCAAATGCAAGTGAATATCTTTTGTGTATGCGTGTTTCTATGCAAATTGATGTGTTTGTATAAATGAGTACAATCTTTTTTTCCAAAACAGCGGTTGTAAACCAAAACAATTGTAAGTAGAAGAATAACTATAACCCAGCTTGATTTTTACTAATGTTTCTAGTTTTTCTTGAAACTTGACAAGATACTATATGCATAGTACAAATGTATACACATATGCTTTGCGTGTGTGTGTATTTATGTAAACTGTATGTTTTTATGTAAAAGTGTACAATTGTTTGCATGTATAAACGTAATTAATTATGTATGTACATACTATTTATGTGTATTCATTTGATTATTTAAAAGTTAAAATTATTTAAATGTTTTTATGTAAGTAAGAACTCTTGACTGCATGTTCGCTTGACTGAGTGAATGAAAACAAGCAAATATTTTGTATCAATGTATGTTTCTAGGCAATTACTTATGCATATTCGTATATGAGTATGAAAGGCACGTTTATATGGTTGTATGTAAAGACGTATGAATGCCGGTCTGTAATGCGTGATTCTTTTTGTCTGAATGTATGTTTATATTTGTTTTGAAAGTGCGAAGTGAATGTGAGTTGGTTTGTGTGTTTACATGTGGTTGTATTTTAAAGGTCAGCAGAACTAATAAGTAAAATCTTTGCATGTGTATAAGCAAACTTGCGTGTGTGTCTATCTATGTAAAGTCTGTGTATCTATGTAAAAGTGTACAACTTTTTGCATGTATAAAAGTAATTAATCATGTATGCACATACTATTTATGAGCTTTCATTCAATTATTTAGAAGTTATGTAAATTTGTATGTTTTTATGTATGTAAGAACTCTTGACTGCATGTCCGCTTGATTGAGTCAATGATTAGAAGCAATTATATTTTTATAAATGTATGTTTTTCAGTTTAAAAGCATTGAAAAGTTTCCTTGTTTGTAAATTTTACAAATTTATGATTGAAGTTTTACGTCTGTTTAACATGAAAGTGTAAACACATGAGCAGTTGCATGCTTGTAAAGTACGATCCATGTCTGTTTGTAGGCAAGTACTTATGCATGTTCGTATATGAGTATGAAAGGCACGTTTATATGATTGTATGTAAAGACCTATGAATGCCATTCTGTAATGCGTGATTGTTTTTGTCTTAATGGGTGTCCATATTTGTCTGGAAAGTGTAAGGTGAATGTAAGTTGGTTTGTGTGTTTACACGTGATTGTATTTTAAAGGTCAGCAGAACTAATAAATAAAGTCTTTGCTTGTGTGTAGGCAAAACGTTCAGTAGAATTGAGTGCAGGTTTAAAAGTATGTAAGCAAATATGTAAAACTTTTGTATTTATGGTAGAATATTTGCATTCTTCCTATGTAAAAGACCATGTATGGTTGTATTCATACCTTTATGTAAGACTTCATTTTTGAATGTTTGTATGTATGGAAGTATTTTTGCATGTATGTATGTAATTTTGTATGTATGGTTGTATGAATGTCTCTAAGTACCTTTATCTTTGTATGTATGTTTTCAAGTGTGTATGTATGTATCTATGTATGCATGTATGTATGTATGTGTTAATGTAAGTTTGTGCTGATGTTTTTATGTATGTATGTTTGTTTTCAGTAAGTGTGTATGTAATTGTTTTTGTATGTAGGTTTGTATGAATAACCTTATGCAAGTATTCAAATGTGTATCAATAAACGTATGTTTGACTATATTTTGTAAGTATGCATTTAAGTTTGCACATTATGAAAATGTAATTATGTTTTTTATGTGTATACAAGTATGCAGCTTTATATGTTTAGTGGGGTATGTATGCTTGAGTATAGTTGTAATTGTTTAATTTAATTCATATAAAACATATTTGTAATGTTTGTAATTCATATCTTTCTTATCTTTCTTCTTAAATTTCTCGAAAAATCTAGAATAATCAACCAGACACAATAATGATAGTTTTTTTCATTTTCTTGATTTGCAAATAAATTTCATAAACATTTAAAAAAAATTTTCCTCGAAATATTTGATCTTCCAGGTATCCTCACTATGAACAATTCGATTTGAAAAAATGGCATATTCAGCATTGATAACTAAATTTGTCTGCAGTCAATGACTATGAAAAATGCTTTGAAAATGTAACAGAAAAGATCAGTTTTCAAGTTTTCACAAAAATTAGTCGATGGAAGCATCAAACAACAAGTGCAATTGGAGATATCATGGAGTCCACAGTGTTTGATGAACTGTTGCTCATACAGATAAAAATTACAATAACAAAATTATTTAAAAAATTTTATGTTTTTTTGAGGAAAATCATTGATCGTGCAGACGAACACGATCGATAGAAGAATGGTAGAAACTGACACGTGGCTGGTAGAGCTAAAGACGGTAAGCGAGCAAAATCTCAGTGACAGGTACTGTATTTTTTGAAGGATGATTGATCAATCTCTAAAAACTACAAATTTTCAATGGTTTTCGTTTGAAAAATCGTAATTTTGAATCAAACTTATAAAACCTCAGAAGTGAAGCAATTGTGTAATCAGATAAACAGTCGGTACCAATTTTTTTAAATTAAAGACTTTTTTAGTCGATAGAGCTTTTTATGAAATAGCTCAAAATTCTTACGCCTTTTGTCTTTGAAATAAATAGCAAGTCTTTCTGCATTGAGGCTCAAAATTTTAAATCCTCAAAGTAAAAATGTCTACCAAATTTCTATTGCAAATCAAACATATCTTTGTTAGTCGTTCCAGCTTAAGATAACACAACATTAATGACGTTTATCGAATTGCATTGAAACTACAAATGGCACTTACAACATTTCGAAAACTGCTGTAGCCAAATTGGTGTGAAAGCATTGTTTAGCGTGGAACAGCTATCATCCTGACGGAATCCGAAGATTCAGGTAGAGTGTTGACGATAAGGCTTGATTTTTTATCTTTCAATTTCAAACAACTAACGGTTTTTCGAAGACAAGTCTTGTTAATAGAGAAGACAAATTTTGATGCAAAAATGAGAAGAAATATCATGATGCGAACTGTTTTGATCCTGCTAGTGATCAGAACGTGAGTGTGAAAGCTTGGATCACCTCAAACATATATTGAAAGAAAGGTTGAACTCTTAATAACACAATTAGTTGAAGATGAGTAATCAAATATTTTGGTCAAAAAGCCACCGTATTTTGAGAGGCAATAGCGTAATTATGGAAACATTCAAAAGATCAGATTTATATATTAAAAACTCAAATTTTAATTTGTTGAGCAGAGGGTTCATCAATGGTAATAGCTGATAGCGCTTCTAAATTTTGAATAGAACGCTCTAGCTAAAACCAATTTGAATTTAATTAGAAGATACTGAGAGCAGTTGGCCAGATTGTAGTTTCAAATTAAAAATTATTTAATTGCATATTCTTTTAATGGAAAAATCAAAAATTTAGGATGCTCAAATTATAACTCCGAATTCATATCAAATTTTGAGTTTGTATCCATAACTTTTCGTTTGTTTTCAGTCTTTCCTGATTGACTTTGCTCTAATTTGAATAACTGCTTTCCTTAAAAGTCGCAAATAAATTTCACCTGCTTTATTCGATGGTCACTCTGTTCTGTCGTATGTATTGGCACACAAATAACAGTTTTCCCCCAGTTCCTAGGTCCGCTTTGATGAATTGTATCAAAAATTCTGTTAGGACAATAAAGTTAATAGGAAATACAAAACGTTTTTTAGAAGCCCCAAAAAGTGTTTCCTTTTTATTATAAAAAGTGGTTTATGCAAATCTTAGAAATGGGTGCAGTAAAATTAAAGGGCATTTCGGTTTTCATCAGCTTTCTCGTTTTTCAAGATCTTTAGCCACTTCAACTTAATAACTCTTTCAACCGTTCTATAAAATCAAAGCTTTTGTCATAGATTTCAGACGTTCTTTCAGTCTCCTGTAGATACGGAAAAAGGAAATGTCGAAATTTTCAAGAAAATTTCATAATTTTAGAGTTTTCAGTGTTTCGTAATTTTTCTTTGTTTTTTACCTTCAATTGTTTTAAAGTAATTTTTCATTCTTATTTCGGTCAAATTGATATTTAATTTTTGCTTAAATAGAGGTGGCGGCCGCCGCACTTGACGAATTTGCCTTCCTTCGAGATTCAGCAAAAAAACCTGCATTTTGAAGGAAGTCGTTCACCGCAGCCAACAGTTAAGCTACGCTGCCAAAATTTTGTGCTTTCCTATATACCATATAGTTTGGTTGCATTAGGTTCAATTGATTGCATCTAGTAGGTATATATTGTCATTTTACAAGTAAACAAACCAGTATTCCCAAACTTTTGAAGGGAAAACATGCACCAACCAAAACTAAATTCCATTCCCATTTCCATAAAGTGGCGGGAAAATTACCAATTTTAACCCCCCTTAAAACATGGGTGCCAAAAAAGTAGGAGCTTTAACCCCTTTGGGGGTTAAATGTGGTAAGTGCAACGGCACAGCGAAAAAAAGGGGGTACTAAGAGTGGTCACTTTCCTAGAGACTTTTACTATACTACTATTTTCATAAAAGTCTGGGGCTTTTTAAAATTGCCAATTTAGCCAATTTGAGATAAATTGCGCCCTATATATTTTGTGCTACTTACGCGACTGAATCCTGCTCAGAAATTGATCTAAGAATATTGAAACTATTTTTCAAACTTCAAATCAAAGTTTTTGCCAAATGAACAATTTCACAAAATTCTTGTTTATAAAAATTATGTGACTACCAACTGAATCGGTTAACCGTTTTTAAGAATATGATCATTAATGTTGCCAATTGTGAGCCAATCAGGTGGGCTTTTATCCTAAGTCGGCTCAATGACACATAAAATTGTACCTATCTGCACCAACTTTCGACCAAATAAAGACCCATCTTTGTTGCTTTGCTGTTTTTTTTAATTGACGATGATGATGATAATTTGTCAAAGTCGACTTGTTTTTTACGCTAGTGTTAAAATTAAACACACATTTACGTGTTTGATCTCCAAAATGCATAATATCAAAGAAAAAATTGGACAGTTTTCAACTTTAGTGCACTAACAAATGCTGAAAATACAATTTTGACAATTTATAATAACGTTTTTCAACAGTGTGAAATTGTAAGAAACTGTAAGAAGTTTTTTTGAACAGTGTGAAATCGTAAGAAACCAAAAAGTTCAGGAAAATTGTCACACCGAACAATGGGTTTTTCTTTTTGTCCTTTAAAATGTTTGATGATATTCTCATGTTAAAATATTCGCATGATCAACTGTTTTCACCCCAAATATCCAAAGAAGTGTTCATTTCCCTCAAATAAAAAATTGATAATTTCAGAGAAGGTAGTTCAGATCATTTGTGGTCAGTCAAAGTAAAAATTGTGGTAACGTTTTTAAAAAATGCTGGCCAAAACTGTCCTTGAAACCAAGCATTTTAGAGACCAAAAACTTGAGTTGGCCTTTAATTTTGCCCACTAGTGTATCAATCGAGATTTTGTTTCGTTTTTATTGGTCCAACTTTCATAACGAAAGTAACGGAAAATTTGTGTTCGGGTGCGTTTTTTTTACCCTTTACGGAATGCTTTTTTGACGGAATGCTTTTTATATCATTCGAAAAGTATGTCCTGAACTTAAATTTGAAAAGATATTTTACCTGTGATCATTTTTCGGAAAGTTATGGGGGTTTAAAGATTGCAATTTTGGCCAATTTGGGACAGCTAACGCGCGAAATACTTCCGAGATTTAATCCGTCTTAGAAATTGTTCCTTATTGGTTGAAAGAAGCTTATTTGCCATAATTGATTTGGTACTAGGAGCGAAATCTTTCACTTTGTACTTTGTATGGCATGTGGGGCGAGATTTTTCCAAAAAAAAATCTGAAATTCAAAAAAAAATCATTATATTTTTTTATTAATTTTTTTCAAGTTATTATTGCTCCATAGGCCTCAAAAAGCAGTCGGAACATTCAGGGCTGATACGAGCAGTCTTGTTTTTTTTTCAGACATATGGCGTGCACAAAAGTTTTTGACGGGTGATGAAAGCTTTCATCAGGTCAGCTGTGCAGTTATTTTGATTTTTGAGGAAACCATAATTTGACCATTTTTGAACTTTAAAAAAAAGTTGGGCTACCTCATGAAAATTAGTGCAATATCCCGCCAAAGTTAGCATTCATTTGGGGTCAAAAAGCCTGAAAAACTTAGGGTTGGTCAGTCAGGAATGGATGTCGTAAAATAGAACCAAAAGGAGACCATTTGCGAAAATGTGGTAGCCAGAATTAAGTGGTTTGTCAACTGAGTGGTCCCTTCGCGCGCTACTAAACATAACAAGACTGCTCGTATCAGGGCGAAGCCCCGGATGTTCCGACTGCCTTTTGATGTTTCATGAGCAGTAATAACAAAAAAAACTAAATATAATAAAATAAAATACATTTTTTTTTCTAAAATTTGAAAATTTTTATGAAAATCATCCCCCCACACGCCATATAAAAAGAGAAATTTCGCTCCTAATATTATATCAATTATGGCATATAAGCTTTCTTGAACCATTTTGGAATGTTTCTAAGGCGGATTAATCTCCGCTTAAGAGTTAATAGCGCGAAATATATCGCGCGTTAATTGTTCCAAATTGGCCAAAATGGCAATCTTTTAACCCCATAACTTTAAGAAAAAGAATCACAGGTGAAATATCTTATCAATTTTAAGCTCAGGACAACAATAGCTTTTGAACGATATAAAAAAACTCCGTCAAAAATGCCTGGTTAAAAAGTCGAAGTTTGTCTGAAGAAAAAAAAACCCAACTCGAGCACAATTATTCCGTTACTTTCGTATCGAAAGTCGGAAAAATAAAGACGCTTGAAATTTTTCTCTAATGGTTGGCTACATTTCAGAATAAATTTTTTTAGGGAACATTTATACGTTGGTTTTGATTTGGTGTAAATTTGAGCGAAACCGGTTACTTTCATACCGTTTCTGCTTTGATTCTTTCGGCTTCAGTGGCGAAGTTCGCTTCGTATTGAGGTACAAGACCCTTTCCATGTTCAGTGTCTTTTTCAATTTGAACAGTGTACTCGTAGAGCGAAAATACCCAATCAGATTCTTCCACTTCCCAGGTCTCTGCGAAGTCTTCATGTATCACGTATGGATCAGCGTCCGGCGGAATAACAGTTCCATCTGAATCAATTAGGGCAAGGGAGTGTATCAGAATACAAGAAGTGTAGGGTGAGTATCAAAGAGAGGGCCGAGGTATATATGCATCACTCACCCCCGCGAATTAGATCAAACCAATAACTGATCTTAATGCAAACAAAACAAGACTGCTCGTATCAGGGCGAAGCCCTGAATGTTCCGACTGCCTTTTAAAATTTATGGAGCAGTAATAATATAAAAAATTTAATGAAACTTAAAAAAAATAAAAAAAATTTTTCTAAAATTTAAAATTTTTTATGAAAATCATCCCCCACACGCCATATAAAGTAGAAAAGGATAGATATCGTTCCTTGACCAACTCAATTATTGCGAAAAAGCTTGTTTCAACCAATTTGGAACAATTTCTAATACGGATTAAATCTCCGAAGCCCTGAGTGTTCCGACTGCCTTTTTAGGTTTATGGAGCAGCAGTAATAACATTAAAAAAATGAACGAAATAAAGTAAAATGAAAAATTTTCTTTTCTAAAATTTGAAAATTTTTATGAAAATCATCCCCCCACACGCCATATTAATCACAAAAAGAGAGATTTCGCTCCTAATTTTATATCAAGTATGACATATAAGCTTTCTTGAACCAATTTCGAATGTTTCTAAGGCGGGTTAAATCTCCGCTTACGCGTTAATAGCGCGAAATATATCGCGTGTTAATTGTTCCAAATTGGCCAAAATGGCAATCTTTAAACCCCATAACTTTAAGAAAAATGGTCACAGGTGAAATATCTTTTCAATTTTAAGCTCAGGACAACAATACCTTTGAGCGATATAAAAAAAATCCGTCAAAAATGGCTAGTTAAAAAGTCGAAATTTGTCTGAAGAAAAAAAAACCCACCCCGAGCACAAATATTCCGTTACTTTCGTATCGAAAGTCGGAACAATAAAGACGCTTGAAATTTTTCTCTAATGGTTGGCTACATTTCAGAATAAATTTTTTTAGGGAGCATTTATAGACGTTGGTTTTGATTTGGTGTAAATTTGAGCGTAACCGGTTACTTTCATACCGTTTCTGATTTGATTCTTTCGGCTTCAGTGGCGAAGTTCGCTTCGTATTGAGGTACAAGACCCTTTCCAGGTTCAGTGTCATTTTCAATTTGAACAGTGTACACGTAGAGCGAAAATACCCAATCAGATTCTTCCATTTCCCAGGTCTCTGCGAAGTCTTCATGTATCACGTATGGATCAACGTCCGGCGGAATAACAGTTCCATCTGAATCAATTAGAATGCTTAGAATTATTTTCTGCACAGCAAAAGACTTCAAACAGGGCAAGGGAGTGTATCAAAAACTGATCTTAATGCAAACAAAACAAGACTGCTCGTATCAGGGCGAAGTACTGAATGTTCCGACTGCCTTTTAAGGTTTATGGAGCAGTAATCATTTAAAAAAATAAATGAAATTAAAAAAAAATAAAATAATTCTTTCTAAAATTTAAATTTTTTTATGAAAATCATCCCCCACACGCCATATAAAGTAGAAAAGGATAGATTTCGTTCCTTGACCAACTCAATTATTGCGAAAAAGCTTGTTTCAACCAATTTGGAACGATTTATAATACGGATTAAATCTCCGAAGCCCTGAGTGTTCCGACTGCCTTTTAAGGTTTATGGAGCAGCAGTAATAACATAAAAAAAATAAATGAAATAAAGTAAAATGAAAAAAATTTTTTTTCTAAAATTTGAAATTTTTTTCAAATCAAAACCTCACACGCCAAATAAAATAGAAAAAGAGAGATTTTGTTCCTAGAAACAAATCAATTATGGCAAATAAGCTTCGTTCAACCAAGTTGGAACGATTTATAAGACGGATTAAATCTCCGCTTACGCGTAAATAGCGCGCATTATATCACGCGTTAATTGTCCCAAATTGGTCAAAATGGCCAAAATGGCAATCTTTAAACCATCATAACTTTACGAAAAATGATTACAGGTGAATAACTTTTCAAATTCAGGCTCAGGACAACAAAACCTTTTGAATGATATAAAAAAAAATCCGTCAAAAATGGCTAGTTAAAAAGTCGAATTTTGTATGAAGAAAAAAAACCCACCCCGAGCACAAATTTTCAGTTACTTTCGTATCGAAAGTCGGAACAATAAAACAAGACTGCTCGTATCAGGGCGAAGACCTGAATGTTCCGACTGCCTAAGGTTTGTGGAGCAGTAACAATATAAAAAAATTAAATTAAGTAAAATAAAATTAAATTCTTTTTAATAAACTTTGAAATTTTTTATGAAATTCATCCCCCCACACGCCATATAAAAAAAAAGATAGATTTCGTTCCTTGTAACAAATCAATTATGGCAAACAAGCTTCTTTCAACCAATTCGGAACTATTTCTAAGACGGATGAAATCTCCGCTTACGCGTTAATAGCGTGAATTATATCGCGCGTTAATTGTCCCAAATTGGTCAAAACGGCAATCTTTAAACCCTCATAACTTTACGAAAAATGATTACAGGTGAAATATCTTTTCAATTTTAAGCTCAGGACAACAATAGCTTTGAGCGATATAAAAAAAATCCGTCAAAAATGGCTAGTTAAAAAGTCGAAATTTGTCTGAAGAAAAAAAACACCCCGAGCACAAATATTCCGTTACTTTCGTATCGAATGTCGGAACAAAAAGTGAAATTATAACCTTTCACCGTGAAATCATTTTCCGAGTCACCATCAAAGTGTCCCAATAGGCCGTTCACGTTCGAATGGAAATCGTCAGGAGGAGTTAAGATCAAGTTAATAAACGTGCCAGTGATCAAAACTTGAATTCTCAAATTGTTCGCCTGGAGCTCAAACACAAAGTTGGTATTTTCTTCATTACGGCTCACGGAGCAGCTGTGCAATATGTATTGTTTAGGTCCAGTAAGAGTCACCTTGTGGCCGTATATTCTATAGGAAAATTCACCTCATGTAGCACTCTATCGAATGATTTGGATAGGATAGAGCCAATCCTGAGAAGACAGAACCGTTGCCAAATTTCCGCGTTAATTGTCCCAAATTGGTCAAAACGGCAATCTTTAAACCCTCATAACTTTACGAAAAATGATTACAGGTGAAATATCTTTTCAATTTTAAGCTCAGGACAACAATACCTTTGAGCGATATAAAAAAAATCCGTCAAAAATGGCTAGTTAAAAAGTCGAAATTTGGCTGAAGAAAAAAAACACCCCGAGCAAAAAAATATTCCGTTACTTTCGTATCGAATGTCGGAACAAAAAGTGAAATTATAACCTTTCACCGTGAAATCATTTTCCGAGTCACCATCAAAGGGTCCCAATAGGCCGTTCACGTTCGAATGGAAATTGTCAGGAGGAGTTAAGATCAAGTTAATAAACGTGCCAGTGATCAAAACTTGAATTCTCAAATTGTTCGCCTGGAGCTCAAACACAAAGTTGGTATTTTCTTCATTACGGCTCACGGAGCAGCTGTGCAATATGTATTGTTTAGGTCCAGTAAGAGTCACCTTGTGGCCGTTTATTCTATAGGAAAATTCACCTCATGTAGCACTCTATCGAATGATTTGGATAGGATAGAGCCAATCCTGAGAAGACAGAACCGTTGCCAAATTTCCGCGTTAATTGTCCCAAATTGGTCAAAACGGCAATCTTTAAACCCTCATAACTTTACGAAAAATGATTACAGGTGAAATATCTTTTCAATTTTAAGCTCAGGACAACAATACCTTTGAGCGATATAAAAAAAATCCGTCAAAAATGGCTAGTTAAAAAGTCGAAATTTGGCTGAAGAAAAAAAAACACCCCGAGCACAAATATTCCGTTACTTTCGTATCGAATGTCGGAACAAAAAGTGAAATTATAACCTTTCACCGTGAAATCATTTTCCGAGTCACCATCAAAGGGTCCCAATAGGCCGTTCACGTTCGAATGGAAATCGTCAGGAGGAGTTAAGATCAAGTTAATAAACGTGCCAGTGATCAAAACTTGAATTCTCAAATTGTTCGCCTGGAGCTCAAACACAAAGTTGGTATTTTCTTCATTACGGCTCACGGAGCAGCCGTGCAATATGTATTGTTTAGGTCCAGTAAGAGTCACCTTGTGGCCGTTTATTCTATAGGAAAATTCACCTCATGTAGCACTCTATCGAATGATTTGGATAGGATAGAGCCAATCCTGAGAAGACAGAACCGTTGCCAAATTTCCGCATTCTTGCCTGCACTACTGTAGGAGTCTCTAGAGTTGTATGCAGCAGTGTGTACACGCCAATTCCCATAAATGGGTATTCAAGTCCGTCAAGTGTCGGAATGTGGGGATCTCCTCTCGGAAACACTGCTGTTCGTCTTTTGTATTCACTTATGATTGTTGGTCGGTGTTTTATGTATATGGAGTATCCGTCAGAAGGCGGTGAAATCATAGAGCAGGCTTCATAGGGTCTCAAATCTTGGATGTAAGACAAGACAAGGTTGTTGAGAGAGTTGAGTTGGGTAAGCATCGACCCGGGCACAATGAGTTTGCCATCTTTGTACACAGGTCGTCTCCTTCTCCGATGATAGTAATGATAGGTTCGTTCTTGATAGCAACACTGGTTCGGCGCGAACAATTTTTGGTCATCGTTCTTCTCCTTGCAAGCCACTTGTGGAGAGAGACAATACCCATGGCGGCGCCTTCGTTGAATTGGCACTCATGAGGATCGCAGTATCCCAAGTTGATCAGTCTCTGGCGTTCAGCCTGGGTCGCAATTTGGTCACAGCAGATGTCATACTGCCACCATTTTCGGTTGATCTCACCCTTACCTCCTCCATCGCCCACCAGTTATCTGTTTTGGATGGGTGGACTCCTCTGTCTCGTGGACACTCCAGTTCTTTCTATGCAGTCCCAGTAGTCTTTTCCACTCTCTTCTTCGTCCCAGTCATGACACATCTGAGCATTAACTGGCACGGGTGATTCCAATTTTAAAGGGTAGGTGTACTTCTTGACTAAAACCAATTAACATGACGGAATGAAACTTAAATATAATTAGTTAAGAACATAGATGGAACAATTTTTTTTTGAATAGCAAAACCTTTTTTCAGTTTTTATCAGTCGCTTTTAGTTAAACAACAAGTGAGACTCTTATAGTTTTCTCTGCAATTACTTTTAACAAATAAATAGATGACCGTGCTCTTTTGTATAATCAACGCCTTTTGCGGTTTTCAATTTATAATAAACTGGAATGATGTTTTTGAAAATTCCCATTAAGAATTTTTTAATCCAAATCTGAAACTAACAGCAGATGGAAAGTCGGACAAAGTTTGTGCCATTGTTGAGAATGGAGGCATTGAATCGAAACTGGCCATAGTCTGGCAGTTGAGAAGGAGGTCCGAAAATGCCACCCCCTTCCGCGGCTGAAATAAAATCTCAAGATATTATCCCCGTTTGAACAAATTGAAGCTGAGTGACATATTAAAAGCAACCTATTAAAAAAATTGAGATCAGATTGGGAAAAGCTTTAAACTTCGATTGATGGAAACTTCAAACTGAGAACGTTGACATTCGCCCCTCTAAACTGTTTCAGGGGGGTGAATCTTAACTTGATCCACCATCCTGTGCTTTTTTCTTGTTTTAGAAAAAATAAAGTGTTGATCATTAAAACTTTTGCAGAAAACCATTCAGATATCCTGTAGCGGATTTGGGGGTGGGGTTTGACTTTCTGACTACCCAACGGGTCCTCCCTTTTTGGCTGGCTTGCCCTAAAGTTTGTCTAAAGGCGCCTTTGGCGCCAGGCCAATATTTACTTGTTTTTAGGGGGGAACTGAATTGCTTGGTGAAAACTGTCCAAAAAGTGACTAAAAACTCCTTTTTGGCCTGTTTTTTCAACAATTTTCCTGGGGCGCAAAAAAAATTCAGCCAAAGAAGAATCATTTCAGAGCTTTTGTAGAGCTCGGATAATCAATTTGGTCGACCGAAAAAAAAGTTCGACAAAATTTTCGAACATTTTTTCAAAAAACCGTCCGCCCCCCTCGAGAAAAACCTAGAACCGCCCCCTGGAGATATCCCTGAAATTTTGTGAATAAACTGTTGTAAGAAGCTTAATTACTGTATTCTGTTGCACATTTTTCTTCGTCAGTTAAAAGCTCTCCTGAAGATGTCGCTTCAATGATCCCGTTGATTTCAGAGATCTCGATTAGTTCCCCGTCTTCAGTCGGGTCAAAGAAGAAGACCATCTTCGCCATATCTGGGATATTTAGAGGGACCCCGTCCAGTAAAATTATCACGACCACTGGCTCTCAGTCGAACCAAGTTATATTGATAAATAGTGTGGAAGCTTCCACTTCGTGACGCGGGCGTTCAAGAAGGGCGCTGGTCCGCATTCCAATTGCCTGTGAGTCCAGGAAGCCATGTTGGGGTAAAACGCATTCGTTCACGCGGAACTCTATCGTTTCACTCGTATGAGCTCAAGCTGCGCCGTCGGTCGTAAGCAAGGGCTCCTCGCATTTAATCACACTGAGTAGATCTGCCTCGTCAAATACTCCGGCTGATTCTATAGCAGCTCGGTTGGGAGTTGCGCCCTGGCTGATCTTATACAACCATAGACCGTAATGACCGATGTTTGTCAGAGCCCACAGGTTGAGGGCTTTTAGAGTTCCACTAAACGGCAGCTCTAGTATCGTCCCTAATAATTGATTCCGAATTAGTACTAATTAACTAATTTTCAATTGAAACTTTTATGAAACTTGTTTTTAAGTATGGTGCTCAACACTGAATTACCAATTTATTAAGCCTTGTGAGCAAATGAGGCAAAACAGTTCAGATCATAACTAGCTGAACTTCCGTGTTATGATAACAAGGTAACTGGATTGCATTTATTTAGAGTTTCCGTTTTTTCAGCAACCCTAATTCTAAAATGTACAAGAAAAAGATTGCTCCAGTTACAAAAGTACTGATTGTTGGATTTATGCTGCGATTTTTTGGCTTAAATGCTTCGTCATAGCTGCGAACTACCAACTGAGTTATATGTGGGTATGGTATATGGTATGGCATGTCAGGGTAGAACCTCACATCAGAGTACTTCCTGCTTTTTCAATAATTCCACAAGGTCAGATTGTCATACCGTAACTATTAATATCAAATCCGAACGGAATGGTAAGTAACACATGAAGATAATTCAGAGCCCAATAAGAACAACTAGGTCGGAAAGTCTTTGTTAAATTTTGGCCAGTAAAACGTGATCGTACAAAGTCAAATAACTTGTTCAACGAAGTGACCATAAATGTATATCTATCTATCTAATATTGCCAATCCGACCGGATAACCTTCTCCCAACTTTAAAAATTTGAAATTTAGGTCCCTGTATTACCAGAGTTTTAACGTCCCAGTTGGACAATGTTTGAGCTTTAAAGTCCGCTTAGGACTGTTTGGTTTCTTCCTTATGCAGTTTCCTTTTTCTTATCCGGTTTGGCTTTCTCATCTTCATCCTCTTTTTGTTGTTATTCGTAAGTTTCCTCAAAATCGTCTCCTTTTGAATCGATATTTTGTTCTGCTACTTTTGGTTTTGAATGTTCGTGACTACAAGTACTTCCTTACCGTTTTTCATGGCATTTTTTCGTAGACTGTCTGTGGGGGACACCAGGTTGATTAGTTCTACTGTTTGCTGTTCTGCTTTCTTGGTTTTGTGGGTACCAGAAACTAGACGCATGCTTTGTATTCCGGAGATTTCACGTGAAATGCCATTTTCGAGATTAAGTTTTTCGTTTGGGTGTCGCTTCGTGGCTGGGTCGTCTTTCTGGTGTTTTGTTGGCAGGCGACTTCATAGAGAATTACTTCACTGGCGACTTCATAGAGAAATACTTCACTGGCGACTTCTTAACGTCCGCTATTGCGTTAATCGGGATCGGATTCCCAAGTGCCCCGGCTAGTCCTGACTGAGGGTTTAGACCCGACTTCCTCGTTGTCGCCAAGATTTATTTTCTTTTTATTGACAGTTTTTGGAAATGGGGCGGTGTTTTCTGATGTAGTTGACCGGGTGTCACACGGTGAGTTGGATTTCTGATGTCTGAGTTTTCTTTTGGGGCTGCCACTGGCGTTTTCCGTCTCCGCCTGGAACTTCATTCCGCTCGTTTACCCCTGGTCGGTACCCCAGTTGGTTTTGCTTTCCGTTTGATCGGGCTCACTTGTATTTTTTTTCTGGTCACTTTTATCGGGAGGCCCGTCTTGTCCTCTCCGAACATAGGGTGTTGCGGTGCGTTTGGAGCTTCGATGTCTAAACAACGCGAACAGGGACCTGACTTCTGAGCGGACATATATGCGACGTACCCGCTGAGCCATGAAAGCCGGCATGCTCGTATATTGAAGGATTAGGTACGAAAGCAAACCCACTATTTCTTATTAATCTCGGTTGTTTTTATTTTGTTTGTACCCTCGCTGTGTGTGGTATATAAGTCAAGATTTTGCCATCGATAATTTGTACCTTTGTTCAAACATTTTCGGTTTTTACACTTTTGTTGCTAGGTTAATTGTTTTCCTTGCTACTTGTTCTATTCGTTTGGTGATATTTGGCTCGACCAGTGCTTGGACACTTTTGTATCTTACGTTTAGCTTCTCTTTTCCAATAGCTAAAGCTTGCCTATTTTTGACACATTTAATTTGTGGTTGTTGATTTGCTGGGTTTGTAGGCTCCGCGATTCTTCTTTTTATCGTTACTTCATCCTCCGACCACTTTTAAATATCATGCATGACTTCCGCCGGAATTGGTGCGTGTATCAAGTATTTCCCATCTAAACAGGCGTGTTTGGTGTTTTCCCAGCTCAGATTGTTGGGTGAAATACTTGTTGCTATGTTGGAAAGTGGTGTATTTGGGTTTCGACCCATGTGAGCTTCAAACGTTGTAATTTTTGTTACTCCGAGTCGAGCTAGGCGGAGTGTTTTAAAGACTTAAGCTTCGTCCTAGCCTATTTTAAAAGGAGTGTTGTGTTTGTCTCTTCTTATTAATCCGAGCCTCCATTTCAGTGTTTGGATTAACCTCTCTACTATCCCTATTGATCTATAGTCGTCTACCGGTGCGAAAAGAAGTTTTTTTTTGTTTGATTTGCAAAATAGTTCAAATTTTTCGGCTCGAAATCTTTGTGCCTGATGAAATTTTAGTTTACGCGGCACCCCGTTATTTCATATATAGGGTTGCATAAATTTCAATGCGATGTATGCTGTCCTGTTCGAAGATACTTCAGCCATTGGGACTTTTGACCACTCATCTAAAGCAGCCAGTGTATATGCGTCTTTACTTAACTCATCCTGTAAAATCTAATTGTAAATCTTCGTTAGGTTCAACTACTAGTTCCATTTGGAATGAGTGTTGTTTGCCTACTACCTGTTTTAATTTTTTTTACGGTACATTGGCGACATCCTGGTGCCATTTGCGCCATTGAGCGGTGGATGTGGGGAAACCAGATGTTCTGGCAGAGATATAGCATGGCCGCCGATCCGGGGTGGGTGAGGTGTAGACTATCGAGCACTGTCTTTCGGAGTTGCGAAGGGAGAACAATGCGCTCATCGATCAACAGGCAATCAACTCGTACATGTAACCGGTTGCGGTTATTGTACCAGTGTTGTCCAAAAAAAACAGTTTGAGGGCTTCCTAGTCTCTTTTGTTGACGAAGTTTGACAGCGGGGGCATATTCCGGCGTTTTCGGATTGCGGCTGCAATGGAGTCGAGCCCCAAAATTCTATAAGTTTTTCCTGTAGAGTGGGGTGTCCTCCTCAATTTTAGTGTTGGTTTCCTGCTTAAAGGTAGCTACTAGGTCCTCTGTTATCATCTCCAATTAGGATTGTTTGTTGTTGTAGTTCCTACGCATGAATTGATGTCATTATAAATGGTTCTACATTGGGTCTGTTTCTTCTTGTCTGGCCATTGTTGGGTCCACGCGTTTCACGCAAAACTCGTAGATTTCACGTACCTCAATTGACAGTTCTGACTGCTTGTGTGTGAAATTCTTGGTTTGAGTGTTCGGTTTGTGTAATTGATTGCAATTTGTTGAATTCTGTTTTGGAGGCGCAATTTTTGTCGTTGTTTTGTTTTGCTGCCCTTTTCGTTTCTTGTCTAGCTTCTGTTTGGCGTGTAGTATTAACAGTGAAGAGTTTTTTTTTGGAAAATTTGATGCTTTTTCTTCTCCGTTGCTTTCTTGTTTCTTGATTGTTTCTCTGGCGTCCTTGATTGTTTCTGGTGTCGGCGTATTTTCTCTTTTATTACGTGTTTCCTTCGAATTTGTCCTTTGTCTCTTGTGACAGCGATGTTCTGATAGGCTTTCCTCCTGTTCTGACTCACCGTGCTATTTTTTAGTAGGTTGGCCTGCCCTGCTCCAGTTGGTGTTACTTTTTGTCTCTGGAATGAAACATTCTTCAAATCACATCCTTTTTAGTAATTTCTTTGTCGCATTTTTCATTTGTTCATCTCGCTTCTCATTAACTAGTTGACTTAGAGTTAAGTTGTCAATCGTCCCAACATTATTTATGATTGAGTTAATTGAGGGCACCACAACCTCGTCATCATACTCGCTGGGGGTATCGTTAATGCAAAAGGAATTTGGGACATGTAGTCCATTACTCCCATTTTGTTTCCAGCCAAATATTTGATGTCAAAGTTAAAAGGGGTTATTCAGCCAACCCAACTTTTTAGCCTACTTTGGTTGATTTTTGATTTTTTGCTTGCCTTTAATGCACTAATTAAAGCCTGTTGGTCTGTAATGACCGTAAAAAAATTTCCCGTACAGACTTTATTTGAAGTGTTCTCTTGACCACACTACCTCTAATAGCTCGTTTAGTGTTTATTTACTGAACATATAAAGCGTACGCGATTGCTACCCAACCATCTGTGGTGCGCTGTTCTAAGGCTACATCTAAGTCGAAAGTCGATAAGGCGCAAACCACGCGGGTTTCTAGGTTTTGGTCACAATCTTTATTTTGTGTTATTTCTGAATTCATTTTTTTGATCTTGTGAAATGTGTGTCATGCTTCGTTTTCCAATCCAGTGCTTTATTTTTTGCTGTGTTTTTATGAGACGACGCAGTACCGCGGCGGTTTGTGCCAGATGGGGAATGTAACCTGTGAGACGGTGTATTGAGCCCATAAAATTTTTTTAGTTATTTGAATGTTTTTGATGGAGTTTAGTTTTCTTTGTCCTGTATTTTTCTAATTTGTGGTATTATGCCCTCAGTATCTATACTCTAGTCTAGCCAATTGACCTGTTTGCACGCAAACTTACGTTTGTCTATGGATATAGCTAGACTTTCCTCAACGAAATTTTGTAATTTTGTTTTTATTGTGTTTAGTGTAACTCTAGTGATCCTTTGGTTACTATCAGTCTATCGTCTAAGTATGCATAAGTATTTTTGCAATATGTCAGTGTGAGATCGATTGCTTTTTAAAATTCCGCTGGCACATTTGTGAGGCCGTAGAAACCTGTTTGAAATTAATTCTTTCCCCTCTGCGTTGCCCCCTAACAGACTAAAATTGCAGGGTTCTCGAGTTCATTGATCCAGAGGGATTTGCGAGAAATAATAACGCAAATCGAGTGTCGTGAACAGTATCTGTTCTTATACGCCTGGTTTTATTGTTTTTACAATGTTATCTAGTAACAATGTGTTTCTGGTCTATCAGTTTGTTCAATTCGTTTTCGACTCTTGCTTGAAGGTGAAGTAGTATTCGTAGTCCGGTCTGTTGTAATGGAATACTGTGTTTTCATCAAGTGGTTTTTTGCTTAAACCTGATGCAGAGTTGCTTAAAAATAAATTTAACACTTTGTTTGATTCCCATGTTTGATTTATCCCCCTCGTTTGTATTTAGCATCTAGTTTTGTAGTCAAGTACAAAAAATGGGGCTGATTGGATGGTGCATCTCCGGATTCGAGTGCGATAAGCCGCCATTTTGGTATGATAATTTTTCCATAGTAGCAGGCTTAGTTTCGTGCGGCATATTCCTGAGGGATTTCTTTGAATTTTGTTGAATTGTCGTTTTGTTGCAGTCGACGTGCAGTACTCTCGTTCAAGAAAGACATTGGGCTCCCAGAATAGGCAATTGCAAAGATGAGTTCCGATCTCGTCTTTATTTTACTACTTAAGTCATCGTCAATTATTTTGGGGAAGTTTTAATTTCAAAAGATTCGGATATTGCCATTACGGAGAAGAGAATTTATCTCTTTGCAATTCTTCTCATCTTCCATCGAAGGCGACTGGGTCATTTTATTCTTTTTCCTGTGTGTGGTCGTCTTCTTTAGTTGGTTGCTCCTCGTAGTTACTGTGTAAGGAATTTACATTTGCCGACCAGCATGTTTTCGCGAAATATCCACGTTTTGCGCACTTTGCACATAATTTATCTTTTGCCGAAAATGTTTGTAAATGAATTGGACCACAAGTTTCCCCACATCTGTAGCATTGTTTTTGTTGTATGTTATTTTAGTTTTGTGATTTACTGTTCTGGTTTCCGCGTGGGTATTTTTGTCGTCCTATTTGGTATTTTCCTCTATTAGTGTTTGTGTTTTGTGTCAGTCCGCCCGTGCCTCGAGGCTGGATGTAAGCCATTGGTTTCTGCTTTATGGCAGTTGATGATGACA
>NC_087063.1:50899936-51046211 GCF_963678635.1 Symsagittifera roscoffensis | reverse complement strand
GGTGCGGAAAAAATTTCTCTCATTTTTTTTTCAAATAACAAACCTGTCCACATTTTCTCCTTCGATGGAGGCTATTCAATGTTTTTCATCGAAAAATATGCTGAAGTAATGTAAATTTGACAAACCAGCTTTGATTAAAAAACAATCGACGTGAACACTTAGTTGAATTTTATTTGCAAAGCTCTGGTGTCATATAAGGTCCAAAAAATTGCTGTGATAGTAAATTGCCAATTAAACTATCGGCCCATGTGAACAATCTCCCCCCTTACGCGACGAAGTGAACAATATTCTCATAAAATGAAAGCCAAACTCAAGCACCAAGGCCTGCAAGTACTATGCTTAAATCTGCTTGGCTGAAAAAAAAAAACTTTTTAACCAGGGAACTATCTCCTCCCTAATTTGATTTACTACGCCCTGAATGTTCTGAATGTTCCGACTTTACTTTGACTGGTCTCAAACAGTTTAAGCAAAGAAAACTTAGAACTAAGATCAGTAGCAGATTTAGGAGGAAGGGGCAGGAGTGCGGACCCCCCCCCCCCCCCCCCCCCCCCCCCCCCCCCCCCACCCCCCCCCCCCCCCCCCCTCAGGGATTCGACCCCCTGCCGACTCGAAGGGTCCCCCTTTGTACTATTTTGAGATATCCACTTTTGACTGACTGACCTTAAAATTTTTCTTAAAACGCTTTTGGCGCCAATCTATACTAATTTTGAGGGGGAGTGTTGCGAATCTTACTATTCGTCTTATTTCATTTAATTAGTTTTAAAGTTTCTTAACTGGTTAATTTAGATATGACCTTGTTATCTTCATTCTCTCCGCCGGGGAGAGAATGACCGCTCACTTTTTAATGTTTTAATTTAGAGATTAATTCACTTTTTAAACATATCTTATTTGTAACTAAGTAGAATTATCCGTAACAAAGAAATATTTTAACATGGCGCAGTCAAACAGCAACGAATCAAACGTGAGAGGTATAACTTCATTTTGGCAAAACCACACAGTGGACCCACCAATCCCTTGGGAAGAGTGGAGCGATCTATTCCAGCTAGCAATAATCGCAAAAGAGAATATCGATATCGAAAATCTCTTGAATCCATCGGAACGATATCATCCACTTCCCCCAACATTGGAAAATCCGCCGGAAAATGAATCCGACGCTCAAAAAACATCTCGCATCGAGAGGAATATTCGAGAACAAAAGAGATTCGATGATGAAGAAATGGCCTCAATAAAGTCAGAAACCAAGAAATTCAACGGCATGAGACTTGAAGAGGCGGACAAAAAACTCAGATCCATACTCTATCTAGCCCTCGGAAACGAAGGAAAGAAAATATTCGGCCAAAAGTTTACGAGAGTTAAAGTTCTACAAATTTCTTTCAAAGAATTTTGGGAAAATTTGTCCGTAGCTTTTGTGAGAAAGACAAACATAACCTTCGAAAGACACAAGCTATTAAACAGAAAACAGAGGGACAGAGAATCATTAGAACAATTCTGGGGGGCACTTGCAGAAATGGCGAAAAGATGTAACATTCCCACAGGAGAAGACGAATGGATTCGAGATATTTTTATCAATAACATGAAGAACTCGGACATCCAACGGAAACTTCTCACGGAAACCCTTCCTCCACTAGAGGCCTTAAATGTAGCCCTGATTGACGAAAAAGGAATAACAAACCACATCAAAATGACGAGTACTTTTAAATCCAACGGATATTCCTCCAACAAATCTTTTAATCATTTTAATGTAAAAAGAGAACCCACCCTAAACATCGAAAGAACCAACACATGTATGAAATGCGGCGGAAATTTTACAAAAGGACATCTAGCGGTTTGCCCCGCTAAAGATACGACTTGTACGACTTGTAAATATCGAGGACATTTTACTAGACTCTGTAAATCACGCCGTAAAAATGTAAATATTGTGGATAGTCAAATTGTAAATAATACAGACCATAATTATCCTTCGGAACAACCGGATGTACATATCGACCACGCCAATAGAGAATGCTGTGGAGTAATCAACGCATGGTCGGAGTCCGGACAGAGCGATAACGATGATTACTCTGTATTAAACGTAACAACTATCTACGACGATCAAGGAAAGGAACTGAAGAAATTACTAAACATCGGCTTAGGAAATGAAAACGAAGTAATTCTCAATATACAGGTGGACTCAGCAAGCCCTGTAAGCTTCCTTAAGCAGAACGTGTTACACGAGTTGAAGTTACGAGACCCTTATGTGAAAATTTATCCAGTGGATAAAGCGACTAAAGAACTCTATTGCGGATTTACGAACAACGCAATAAATATCACTGGAGAGGTAATCGTCCCAATTTTCTCAAATGGATGGTCTCACAAGGAATGCCACTTCTTCTTAACTCAAGGTCATGAAAGAAACATCTTGGGAAACAACAATTTACCAAAAGTCGGAATTGAAGTTTCACAAAAACAATTCACAACACTCACCAACAAGAGAACTTGTAAGTCTATCAATTCAGTTACCTCACTTGACAGAGATAATGAAATAGAAATGATTTCCAAAACTTTCAAACAATTATTCCTTCGGATTGGAAAGATAAAAAATCAAACAAAAATAACGCACTTTCACGAACCTCTAAAGCCAATTCAACTAAAAGGCAGGAGGGTCCCTTTACACTTACTGGATTCAGTAAAATCAGAATTATACAGACTTAAATCCGAAGGTCACATCAAAAAATTAGAAAACTGTGACGAGGACAGATTTATTAGTCCGATAGTTATCACTTGTAAAAAAGACAAATCGATAAAGCTAGCTCTAGATTCAAAATTTATCAACAAACAAATTTACAAGAACAAATATCAGATGCCCAATATACACGAGTTAGTGGATAACGTAGCGGCTCAAATTTCAAACAACTCCGCCGGAGAAGTATGGTTTACAAATCTAGACTTAAAGAACGCATATAGTCAACTCTCGCTAGACAACTTTACTAGCAGCCAATGCAATTTTAGCCTAGTTGGCGGAGATATAACAGGCACTTATCAATTTTTAACCGGTTTTTACGGACTCGGCGATATGCCAAACGAGTTTCAAAGAGTCATGGACTCAACTCTGGGAAATATTCCTTTCACTAATTGTTACCTTGATGACATATTAGTCGCTTCCAAAGGAAGTTTTAACGATCACAAGAAAATTGTTTATAAAATTTTATCAACGCTAGAGAGTTACAATTTCGCAGTAAAATGGTCGAAATGCAAATTCTTCCAAAAAGAAATCGAATGGCTCGGCTTTAAAATATCGAAAACCGGAATCGCCCCACTATTCGATAAAACCAAGGCAATCAAAGATATTCCAATTCCAAAGAATCTAAAAGAATTAAGATCATTCTTCGGGTCAACTAATCAGTACATTAAATTTGTACCAAATTTAGCATCCCTCGGAAGCCCGCTTAGACCTCTTCTAAACAAGAAGTCAATTTTCCTTCGGAATGAAGATCACTCAAAAGCATTCGATAAGATTAAATCAGAAATAGTAAATCTTACTGAAAACACACACTTCGACGTAAAAAAGTCCACGAGAGTAAAAACCGATGCTTCACACAATGGGTTAGGTGCATCCCTCGAACAACTCCATGAAAGCGTTTGGAAAACAGTGTCATTTGCTTCAAGATTTTTAAATCCTCGTGAATCCAAATATTCAACAAACGAATTAGAGTTATTAGGAGTTGTATGGGCGGTGGAACATTACAAAAATTATCTTTACGGTTCCGAATTCGAAATTATTACCGACCACAAAGCTCTCCTTTCCGCTCTGTCACCTAATCACGGAAACAAAACGTACCATAGCCGATTGACAAGATGGGTAGATCGTCTTCTACCATTCAATTTTACTATCAAGCATTTAGCGGGAAAAGATATGGGTTTTACCGATCTAATTTCAAGAAATCCTTCGGGTAAAGCAATTTCCCCATCCCATTACGACGAATAATTCGTAGTTGCAACTACCGAAAAAATATATAATGCACTCAATCCTTTGGATAATGAAAATCCATTACGTAATTCAATCAATTCAATTTCGGAAAATTCCCAGTACACGAAATTACGAAATCACGTAATAATTACAGCATTGAATTTCGTCAATTCTTCCATCTCAATCTGCAATCAAAAACACTATAGTACAGAATTTCGTAACTCTAAATGTATTCCCTCGGATTTCTCAAGCACAGATTCTACTAAAATCCTTCTATCAAATTCAGCCTTTATTTATTTTTTAATTATTAACAGTAGCTTAATTAGTAATCCTTTGGATTTCAAACTTATAAATAGTGTAAATATGTCAAATAACCAAATTGTAGTAAATCCTTCCACTTCCGGGATACAGGTCTCTATTGATATCCAAATTTCCTCAGAGCACAAAAAAAGTTAGTAACTAAATTTCGAGAAAACCTCAAGTTACCTGAAAGACCTTTGGATTTAAATACTTTATTCAATGCAAAGCTGGTTGCTTTATTAACGGAAGATGATGAGATGTTAAACCCAATTGTGAAAGCTTTACAGAAAAAAGTAGAAAACATCAACGCAAATTCCCGTTACTTACACCAATTTTCGAAAGACCTCCATGAATCCGACGGACTATTATATATGGATGGAAAATTGGTTATTCCGTTTACACTTAGAAACGCCGTTTTAAAAACTTTACACGAATCACACCCTGGCCAATTCGGTATGAAATACCTGGCACAATATATTTGGTGGCCACATATAAACCGACAAATTTATTTCCACGGGATTAATTGCACACAATGCACTCAAACTGGTAAGAATATAAAAAGCATCATACCAACTACACAAATTAGAGAACTCCCCATTTTATTTGAACCAAATGAGGAATTAAACCTTGATTTTGCCGGTCCATTAGATAACAACTGGGGAAACAATAAATAAATTTTATTATGTATAGATCGTTTTTCAAAATTCCCATCAGCAAAAATTACTTCTTCAACGTCATCAAACACGGTAATCGAATTCCTTCAAGATTATTTCTATCTCCATGGGATTCCTAACTCCATTCGTGTTGACCACGCATCCTGTTTTACTAGTCAGGATTTTAAATTGTTTTGCAATTCTCTTAATATCAAATTAATATTTTGTACAGTTGGGGATCATCGTTCTAACGGTCTTGTAGAAAAACTTGTTCATACTGTAAAAATCAAATTATTAGCAATGTCTTTGGAACAACAAAAACCTACATTACAAATTGCCATTTCGAAAATCATTTGGAATTTACGATCTTCCTTCCAATCAAAAATAAAATGCTCACCGTTCGAAATACACTTTAATAGAAAACCGAACACGATCTGGAAGCAATTGGCATCTAATAAATTATCCGGTGGATTTTTAGACAAAGGGAAGTCGATCTTAAGCAGAGAAAGGGCCCTTGACTGGAATGCTGACGATCGGATAGAGGACGGATACAAAGACCTTCTAGTACCGAAAAAGAACCAGTCACCATTGGAGAAAGGCTACGACTCAGACCTTCCAACAACCTCAAAACCTTCATCTTCTCGAGTGGCCTTAAACAGTCCGTTTAAAGGTAATTTACTACGAAAAACCAACGGAAGTATAAACGGAAATCCCTTCTATAAACAACTAGGTCAGAAAATAATAAACTCAACAAAATCCACGGTTGAACTATCCGACGGAAAAATCATTAGAAAATCGGGCATCGCCATCCCAAAGTCTAAATCCTCTACAATTCGTTCATTCAAAGGAAATATCTCATTTCCCTCTTTTTCTAACAGTGATTTACAAGTAGGTCCAAGAAAGACAAACAAAGCGAAGACACAACAGACGCAGAAACCAGACACTATGACAGGACGACACACAGAGTCTTTCACCCCGGTCACCACCAGATCTAGAGGAACGAGACAGCCTACTAAATTCAACAAACCGAAGCGAAACCGAAATAAAGCCTCGACTTCGAACACAGGATACTTAGCAGGTGACGAGTCCATGTTCATTCCGTCGGATACGTCGGACATTAGTGATTGGGAATGGATTGCGGGAGGTTTTCCATGCAGAGAAATGATACGAAAACGCTTCATTTCAGATAACCTCAATTTTAACGAAAACCCTTCCCCACCATTAGCTCCTCAAACATATCAAACTAATATAAAATCTGAGATTTTAGACGAACAACTTCAATCTACAGATACAGCGGAATGCCCAATTAGTATAAAGCCAGCACCTCAATCTACCTCACACACACCTGGCGAATCTTCTACCGCTACGACAACAGAGGGCCCAAACATTCCTTCGGATTCATCAAAAGCATTGGAAGGAGAAAATCCGGTGGAATTTCCAGTCTTTGAGATAGAGGACTCCTCTAACGAAAGTGCAAATAGTGAGGAAGGACATCCTAAGGAAATCACTACCACCGGTAACGAATTTAAATTAAGACGTTCAAGTCGAAATGTTGGTCCCCCACAATTCTATGGTAAGCGATATTACATAGATATTATAGACGAGTGCGAAAACCAACCAGGCTCCGCGAATAACCCGATATCTCTGGACGAAGGCGACAGCTCGGGAATCCCCACTCTAACCTTCAGAGAGAAACCCTCGGAGAACCAGACTCACATTTGCGACACTCTACCGGAGGACCGTGCACCGGGCCCAGCGTACCCTTCATCCCCTGATCAATTCTCCATCGCCTCTACTGACGAATCCCTGAGAGATGCGGTGAACAATTTCGACAACTTCATCGACTTAGACAGTGAAATTTTTAATGCTGAGCTAGAAAAATTCATGGAAGGGGACAGCTAAACTAAATCAAAAACTTGAAAACTCACATTTAGTCATTATATCGTACTAGTGTTTCATTTCAGCGCAGTTAGAGTTTACCTCCTTATAACTAGGGATTATAATCCGCCGGAATTAGAAATTATATCATTCTTTCTAATCCAGTCATTCCTTCGGAGCACTAAAATTTCATTTGTGATATTGCACAGTATTTAATTTTCAATCCTTGTTGGACTTCTCGAGAGGGAGAAAAAGGGTTAGATAACATGTTATGTATCATGGCGCTTATTAATTTAATTTTTTTTCCCACTAAGGGGAATGTTGCGAATCTTACTATTCGTCTTATTTCATTTAATTAGTTTTAAAGTTTCTTAACTGGTTAATTTAGATATGACCTTGTTATCTTCATTCTCTCCGACGGAGAGAATGACCGCTCACTTTTTAATGTTTTAATTTAGAGATTAATTCACTTCTTAAACATATCTTATTTGTAACTAAGTAGAATTATCCGTAACAAAGAAATATTTTAACAGGGAGCGCGCGCCGAAAACACGCAATTTTTTGGTCGAAATTTTCCAAAATGTGCCTAAAAAGCCTTTTTTTGGCCTGTTTTTCCAAAAATTTGCATGCGGCGCAGAAATTTTTGGTTCAATTACGGTCTTTACTTTATAGTGGTTTAGAAGAGCTCAGAAAATCAATTTGGTCGACCTAAAAAAGAGGTCGACAAAGTTTTCAATTTTTTTTTTGAAAATCCGCCACCCCCCCCCCCCCCCCCCCCCTCGAGAATTTTTTAGATCCGCGCCTGGCTAAGATAAATTTTAGGGTACCAGCCAACTTCAAAAACTAGGTTTTCAGTTTTGAGTCTTGAGTCGTATAGGGACGACTTAAAATGGACGAATTAATTTGCGCGCAACAATTTCGTCCCTAAAACTTCCGTAATTTAGTCCAGAACATGGCCAAAATGGTCATTCTCTCAGGGGCGGATCTAGGATTTTCGCGATTGATTGAACGTTCATTGGCTAATTTTTCTGCTCCAGAAAAAAACGTCATTTTTGCATCAACTCCGTCGCCAGATAAACAACGCTTTTTAATTGACCAATTTCTGTGTCTTAGCTGCTACAATTACTTTTAATTTATGACAAATGCAATTACTTTTTTCAATCTTTATGGTGAATATCTTAATTTTTTGTTCAGTTACACAAAACTGTATGTAATTTCTCTGACGACAGAGCTATCAATGTCCAGAGCTAGTATCGTCCAGAGCTAGCGCCGTTGACTAAAAATTCAGAAAACATGCTGCTTATTGATTTTTGTGTTCCCTTCTAAGTTTTATACGTAAAAAATTCTGTGACGAAAAAATTCCTTGATAAAAAAATTGAAAAAAAACTTTTGTTTTCTACAACTGGGATTTTTCAAGCCATCTTCATAGGCTGTAGGAACAAAAAAGGCGCACAGAAAAGATACGAAGTCGAGCTCAAGATTACTATAACAAAAACAAGACCTCAAAAATCTGCGAAGTGTAAAAAAAACTACGTGGTGCTATGATTTTTGAATTAAAATCAGCGTCGAGATATGTAATAGCTCT
The DNA here is from genome assembly GCF_963678635.1 of Symsagittifera roscoffensis. Lineage (NCBI taxonomy): Eukaryota > Metazoa > Xenacoelomorpha > Acoela > Convolutidae > Symsagittifera > Symsagittifera roscoffensis. Next base: position 51,037,849 of record NC_087063.1, on the reverse strand, counting down.
AAATCCCATCGGGTTACACTAGCAATGAAAGATCCAAGACCTAGTTAGTAATGATTTTAAATTGCATTTGTTTATGAAACCAGCATTAACTGCAAAACAGGGTCTCCAAAAATGGCTACTTAAAATTTTGCTTAACGGATTCGTTCTTCTATCAGGGAGGTTCGGCACACGTTCAGAAGTATGGTACCGTTCAAAACCCCAATTTGAAGTCTGGTCTCGAAGAACTACCGGTGGTCCCATATAAACTCAGACAGAAAAGCTGCTTCAATTAGTTTTTAAGTTTTGCCAGTCGATTGATATTTTTGATAATTTCATTTTAAAGAAAACTTTATTGACAATTGTACTTAAGAAATGTATACAAAGTTTCGTTTTGCTTATATCCACTTAAAAAGTTTTAAGTATTTTTCAAGTGATCTAGTGGGATCACACTTTTTAACGAGATTTTTGAATGTGGCTCATTAGAAACGGCGGGACCATACTTCTAAACGAGTACCGGGACGTCCTGTTGTGAATAATTGTTTTGACTATTTGCAGCTTCTTCCTCCAGATCAGTTTTGAAACTTAAGTATTTTTTTTCAACGCTCGTTTCGGTTTAATTTCATTTGTTTTTTTTTAGATATTTAGGGACGGTTCGGGGGGAGGGGGTTGCATTTTTTTTCTGTGATTCGGCCCCCTCACCAGCTCAAAGATCAACCGAAATTCTATTTTTTAGGATCAAAACATTCATTAAGTGACCGAAAACCACTTTTTGACCTGTTTTTACAAATATACCACTGGGCCGCAAAGCTGTTTGTCAAAGTAGCGTCTCTATGTTGTTTTATGAGAGTTCGAAAAATAATTGAGGTCAAGTTTAAAAGGTCATCAAAATTGTCAAAAAACTAGAAAATTCGCACCTGGGGCTTTTGTTGTATTTAAAACCTATTTTCACGGGTTGAACTCCAAAGTAAAAAAAGCTAATCATTCAATTCGATACAACTAGTTTTTCCAAAAAAACTAAGCATACAACTTTATCAAGTTTTTGCACAATCATTTCAATACTACTGTAAGTTTTTGTTGCTGATTTTGTTGATGACTTTGTCGCATCTCGCTGGCATAAATCCCCTCATGACTCTCGCTTTGTCCGTCCAAAAATTGAAAGTTATTATGCTCAAGTGGAAATGGGCTGCTTCCAAGTATCCGATGAGCAGGGGATCGCATCCTTAGGTAAACACCCTCTGTTGTTGCTCCACCAGTTCTCTGTTGAGATGAACGGCACCAACAAAGGGTCCGTCATCGACACGGTTATTCTTCTGATAATCGGGAACTCCGGCTCCGGAAGTGCGGTGGGTAACACATCTCAATCAATTTTCATGTTCAATTCCTTGCTCACTACCTCAAAGGTTTCCATCCAGAAGGGGATCTTTAGTATCTGGTTGGCCTTCTTCTCTAGGGGTTCAAGTTCCAGAACTTCGGATACGCCTCGATTGGACCCTGTTGTTTCCCCCCATCCTGCACTGCAGCTGGCCCTTAAAGTTCACTGCAGTCAACTCTGGGTCCTGGGTCTTGCCGAACAGCATCGTGTCACTCATTTGTGCCCTCAAGTACTCTGACGTGCACCAATTCAATTCCGCCCTATTATGAACGCTCACCAGACTAGTGAATTTGAATGCAAAAATAAACTAAGCTTTCTTAATGCAGAAAATCACAAGGTCAGTCTGATCTCCCGGCATGGGCTCTGATAGACGGATGCAATGAAATCTATCCATTTTTGTCTTTCTGAATAAATGAAAACATGAAAACTTGAAAATTTATTTTGAAACTCAAAAAAGCGCTTGTTACGTCAATGTTCTAACAAAGTTGACTCAGAATTAGCAGAAAATTACAGATCATTATTAATGACAGGGCCATTATCTAAAGTATTCAAAAAACTGTTGCATTAAAAAAAATGATTATTTATTAAACAATATATTACTAAGCCATACACAATATGGGTTTATAGCATCCTAATCTGCTATGGATGAAATATTTTTCTGAATTGAAATCTTCCGGAATTGTATGGACAGAAACAAAAATGTCGCCGTAGCTTTATTAGATCTATCAAAAGCTTTTGATTCAACCGATCATAAGTTTCATAAACTTAAATTAAATGGTCAGAGCTTCTCAGAATCAGCTATTGAGCTCATCTATAACTTCATCAGCAACATGGTCTAAAAGGCTACAGTAACTAATAATGAGTCAGACTGATTATCACTCCACCAAGGTTTGCCTCAAGGTTCAGTTTTAGGATTTTTTTCCAACCTCTACATAATTGATCTAACCAAATAATTATGCAAAAATTGCAAAGTAATGCAATATGCCGATGATACCCTAATTTTCTACAATCATCAGAATATTAAAAATGCTCATCAGGATTTACGGTTAGCTTGTCGGAAACTTTCTAACAACTTCACAAAACTTTACCTAAAACAAAACACTGAAAAAATTTAGCTGAGTGTTTTCAGCCAGAAGAAAAGCAAGATTGATCAAATTAAACACAGTATACAACTAGATGAAAATCTGGTTGTAGAAAAATCACGAGTAAAGTATCTTGGATTAACTCCTAACCAAAATATCATAACTCAGGGCAAAAAAAATCTTTTGAGAAAAATGGCTTGTGGAATTAAGTCACTGCATTCAACCAAAAAATAACTATAAAACAAGGGGCAAAGTTTGTTAATGAACGCTTTTGCAATTAGTCATCTATATTAACCATCCTTACTCTTAAGCGGAATAACAACACATTTAGCAGTATCACTCATTACAAATGCAGCTTAGCTGAACAATTAAGACCTGCTGCAATAGAAAGAAAATTGATTTTGCATCAGATCTAAAATTAAATCCAGAAATACTACCATTGTCAATGTTCTTTGATTGGAAATTTGTTTGTCATTTCTTGAAAATAAAACACAAAATTCTACCTGCGTATACAGAAATCAAACACGAAAACAGTTGCAATGAAGAAAACAAAGAACCAAAAGTTATATTTTCGGGAACGATTCAATGGTCATTCACTTTACGACGTTCAGCTTTAATCTGGATTCAAATTCAAGACCATGACCTTCATTCAGTTTGCAATTGTATATTTTTCAAAACAGTATTAGTTAAAATTGAAACTATTCATCATTTACTTTTAAGGAAGATCCATCAGTGGCAACTTGTGGATAAATCTCTTGGAAGCAAATTAAATTTATATAATTATTATTGATTGATATTTGAACAATTCCCCATCATTTTGTTTTCGTTCAATTTCATTCCATTCTGTAAAAACTCATCATCATGACGCACACTAGCAAATTGATTTGATCTCATTTAGCGATTCAAGTGTTCATATATTTTTTCTATGTTTGCACTTGGTTTCGCATTGTAATGATACGATGTATGGTTGGTGATTCGATTGTGAAATTCGACCCATGAGCGCCATAAAAACATACATGTAAAATTCGCCCGGAAGTACATGCCGTCGGAAAATAAAGCTAGGTTCTAAAAAGACTAGCCAGCGTATAAACACAGCTCCACGTAGATTTAAACGTCTTTACCAGAGCCAGTTCAAGGTGTGGTCCAAAAACATGGGGTCGACAAAATCATTAATAATTAAGGCTATCGGGCAAACCGCGTATATTAACTTAGTTGTATGCAAAAATAGTGAGCTCATGGCTGGCCCTCAATATCCCCAGACCACGAGGTCAATCATAAAAACAAGGGTACTACATAGTTATCATCTTACTATTGATTTTTTTCAGTAGATAAAAAACATCATATCCATCGGAGATGGATAAATCTTTTTTCTCAACTCCTAGCTTCTCTATTCCTGAAAGCGAAGTTGATGATTTTTATTTCACTTCGGGACAATCACAGAAATTAAAAGTTGTTTAGAAACAAGTTCAATATTCTTACCCCAAGACTCTTCCAGATTCTCGAGTCCGTTCGAAGAGCCGTCTTCTTTACGACCTGGAAGGCTAAAAAAATTATCCCGATAATCCTCTTCATTCTCCGTAACGATTGTAGCTGAACAGTCGTTACAATTCGGTATGCTTCACTGCTAATTTTTTTTTTGATTATAATTTTTGTCGTCTCTCTTGTTATTCGCATGACCGCATTATATCAGCGAAAAATGTCGTTCTGATTTTCGCGGTTTTAGTGTTCGCGAAAATTTAAAATGTTACGTGTCAAGCACGCTTATAGGAAATTTTTAAAACAGTTTGCTCACTTTAAATTGACTCTTACCATCTTGTTCATTTGAACAGTTAACACCGTTAATCCTCCGAAACAACCAATTTTATCACTCAACTGTTACGAATAAAAATTCTTTTCTGCCATGCATTTCAGGTCATACTGGTCGAATCACAGAGCTATATGATTTGCTAAACTCGTTTTTTTTCGTCTTGATAATTATGTTTGGATTTGTGGTCTGGAAAATGTCGAGTTGCTTTTTTGCATGTTTGCTCTAGCACCTCGGTAAATTTTAACTTTCAGTGCAACTGAAGGAACTGTTCACCGTTTCTTCCGTATTACATGTACATTTTTAATCATTCTGTTAGTAACAATTAGATTTTAGACCTGAATTTGCTTGCACTTAGATTATGCAAAAACGTTTGTTTTATTTATAATTTTATTTATTCGATAGTTTCTCAGTGTCAAAAAAAGTGATTTCAATATGTTTGGCTATCAAATTTTGGATGAAAAGTCAATTGCAAACGTTTTCGCAACTAGGTGCTTTGTCAGGATCTTTACAATAAACTAATCTAAATGACAATAAAACATCAATTTACAAATGTTTATTTACAATAATTCACATAAATTTTGGTTCTAAACCATCATTTTTGAAATTAGCCGATCACAGTTGAATTTTATATTTACTATTTAGATCAAATTACATTTAACCTCCAAAATTTGTTGAAAACAATTTCTAATTAGTTCGTCTGGAAGTTTCTGAAGTATAATTTTGATTTAGTTATGTACAACTTAAATAAAAAACCAAAATTTTTTTGGGGCAAAATTTTCAGTGTTAACTTTCTGCTCCTAATTTCATCGCGCGTGTTTAGGCCCTTTTTTTAATTCCTGATATGTATTTCCTCTCGTCTTTTGAGTTTTATTTGATTGATTGACCAATCTATAGTTTCCCAACTAAGCTCTGCGCAGTTTCCATCAAGACTGCATTACTGAAGGTGGAGGCCTACCGATGAGTCTGATTTATTATGTTCCTCAATTCAAGTGGTCAAAGGTCGAACAGTTTGTCCGACATAGGTGGAAGTGAATCCAATACATGAGGTCACATGAGGTCATTAAAAAACGCTGACCTCAGTGAAAGTAAACACGGTTCTAGTTTTCCTGTGGTGAAATACGCTTGAGCGTTAGTTAAATTTCGTAACCTGTTTGCAAAACTTTGGCTATGGTTTTCTTTATATTGCACCATCAGCATTGGTGGCTTCACATCCTTTAGTGATTGAGTTGACGAACTCCTCTCACTATCCACGGGGTTGCCCTAAAACTCGATGATTTTGCACAGGGCGTCTGCCGCCACCTTTGCGGCACATCTTTCAGGGTAACGAGTTTTCAGCCATTGCGCCCTATTAGTTTCCATATCCTAATCAAATTCTGCCAGTTAGATGTAATCCTAAAAACTCTGTGTACAGTGCCTTGGATAATACTACGCTTATACTGAGTTGGGGCGCAGCTTCTATAGTCCATTATAGACCCAGAATCTGTTTTTGATACCAATTGCAGGTTACACGCCTATCCTGCGATACATTTATGTTCAAATCTAGGAACGGCAAATTTCCCTCTGATTTAGTTTCCTCTAGACTGACCTGTAGATTTGGAGGAGAAGTGGCGGCATCGAGAACACAACTCGGCTCACCTCTTACTGTTCTAATAAAATCATCAACATACCCGAGGAACAATTTTACTTGTGGAGTATCCTTCTCCTGGTTCTTAGCGCGGCAGCAGCGTTTACAGTACCAGTTGATCTCGGTTATTGATGAGTACACTTCATCGGATGATTTTCCTTATTTTAGATGAGACCAGTTTCGGCAACATTTGCATTCAACTCCCTTTGATCTATATGTTACTTTCCTGCGGCAGCATGGGCACAAACAGTATTTGTTATTCATTGGCAGTATCTAAATTCCCACCGGTATTTCTTGTCCAAAAGCAAACTCGTACAATTTCAGCCATAGGTTTGCCAGAATTTCCGCGAGGGAAGCACCTATTGCTAGACCATCAACCTGCACATAACATGAATCATTACACCTGAAATATACTTTGCTAAGAGCCATATTCAAAAGCCCTTTCATGATTGTTCTTCGAATTTGAGGAGGAGACTCCTGGCTATACAGGTTCTGTAAGGCAATTTCAATTGCTTCCTTTAGGGGAACATTAGTGTATAAACTTTTCACATCAAGAGATATTATGGTTTCATCCGGATTTAGAGAAATTTTTTCAATTGTTTCTCTGGCATCTTTAGTTTTGGTTTCTATAATGGCTCCATCGATGTTGTCAAAAAACTTTGCAAGCGTTTTGTTAAGGTTCTCATACGAGCTGCCCGGAAGTGATAGTACTGTTCGTAGGGTATCTCAGCCTTGAGTACCTTAGCAAAACCGTACAAACGGGCGGGTTGTCTCCCTGTTGACCTCAACTTAGAATATAATTGATCACTTATCTCGTCTTTTTTGTTCATGGCAATTAATGCTCAATTGATTTTCTTCTCAATTCTCAGAATTACACCATCAGTGGTTGCTTCTTTTTTCAAAACCTGAGCAGATTTCAGCAACAATTCCAGCTTTGATTCATACGTTTCTTTCCTCTTTATGCAAAAATTAACCCCCATATCAAAAGTCACAACCAGTAACCCATTATCTTTGAGATATTTCCTCGTTTTTTGTAACGGCTTTGTCACTTGGTTGTAACAGTCGCCTACTTAAGTCACATATGAGGCTAAAGAAAAATAGGCCCTATAACCATTGGTTCAAGAGTCAGGGACACTATCTCTTGTGTTTTTCTACCTCAAGGATCGGAGCCAATTCTGTTTACCTGCGACATGAGACTAAAACCTTTGTTACAGCTTAAAGGCCACTACCAAAAAAACCCCACTCTAGGAAATAAGAACGTCCCCATACTTAGGTCTCAAAATACCCAAAACTTGCGAATGCCGTTCAAAACAGGGTCGGAACAATCCGTATAATTACTTTTTATTAGACAGTGGAACTTTGATCCATTTCAGATGGATCAAACTAAAACTCGCCTTACCTCAACAAAACAATATAAAACAGACTCAAGAAATTTAAATTGGGACTCACATACCGGCACACTCTAGAATTTGGGTAACTAAATCAATAAGTAACTCCAGAAAAACTAAGGAATTAAGTTTTGACTCGAGGAGTTTTAAATTAACAAGTCCCAGACTGAGAAATGAGTTTTGACCTGATAAATAATTTTTTGGGGCTGGACCATTGGGAGACTTCGGTTGCCTACCTTTCCACCGAAGGTTCACTCTGGTCCACTTCCAATTCGTTTCTTCGTTGTTCGTAATCACTCTGCCGTCTGTTTCAAACAAGGCAGCTCTACTCTTGTGTACTTCTATGTCTGGAAATTGCGAATAGCAATTTCCCGTTTCTTTTTTTGACCATTTTACCGCGATTGTTATACGGTTCTTCTGATCTTATTATTTTTGCATTTTCAGTTGTCGCAAGAAACTTGAGCATGACATGTCCAATTGTAATTTTTGAAAAATTTCATTTCACCCCAAAATCATTTTCTTGTGTTGCTCAAGGTCAAACTTCCAAATATGGCCGACTGGACCATACTCCCCGGACTCAAGATCGATGTACTCATTGCGTGTCGCCGTCTGCCAGTGAGCCCCCAGAATGTTGAGTGTTGCTCAAGATACATTGCCAGTGGTCATTTACAGAAGTTTGCAGCAGAGTTAACTTTGTCTACACCCCAAAATTCACAACCATGCAAAATTGTCACATTATTGCTAAACAGCAATCAAAATCTGCATACACCTGCACCCTAAATTTCCGCTTTGTAAGCTAATGAATAATTTTTTTTTGTTTTATCTAATCAGAAAATTGTCACGCATTATTTTGATTCATATAATAGATATAGCATATTAATAACAATGTTTTGGTTCATTAAAATTTCTTTTTTGTGACCTCGGATTTTATCCGAGTTCACACTCAAAACCCCCTTTCTTACCCTCTCGAGACTCAAGAAACCGACACTGAGCTCCCTGCTCACTTCGTGCTCCTCGGTTTTGAGGTGCTAGGTCCTGATGCGTCCGACACTGTGATCTGCCTCAATAGCGCTTCCTCATCGTCGGAGCTGATCACGATCTCTTCGCAAGCTTTCAGTTGTTCGTAGGATTGCATCCACTCCTGCTGCTCTTGCAATCTCTTCGCCTGGCTCCGCAAGCTCTTCACTTTAGTTTCCCGGTTCAGGCAAAAGGAGTTGTGTAGGCTCAAACTCACATTCTTCGCCAAGTCTTCTTCCAATATTGACTCCCTCGCCTTGGTATTATCTCTAGACACCCGACCAGCTCTCTTCCAACCCGTTGTGATTGCATTTCGATGGGTCAATAAGGGGCTTTTGAAGGCTTCTGGTCCTACCTCAGCCAGGAACTGTCGATATTCTTTCTGATGTTTCTTCATGTGATCCTTCGTCACCGCGTATAACCAAGACGTCAATGTCGCTCGAAACCAAAGGAAGAATTTTATGCGGCTCCACACCTGCTTGACCTCCATTGGTATAGCGAATACCTTGCACGCAGTCTCAAACAACTCGAATCTTCTGCTATTATCAACGACTCTCGATATTTCGTTACATTTTCTTCTATCCATCGCAACGCCAGCATTGAACTCACTACCAGTAGAGTCACCTTCTGTCGATGATCGGGTAACCCGATTGACCTAATTTCTTCCACGTCCCATATCAGACAGAGGTTTGATTGCTCCGGATACCACACCGTTTGAGCCAGGCAGTGGCACGGGCAATCCCCATGTGTGAGAATGATACTCCGGAAGTTGCGTTCTCCCGATGCTTCAAGCAGAGGTTCCAACTCCATCAGTTTTTCGTGCGTCACATCATTCTCCTCCAGTGCTGGTGCGCTGCTTGTCGGTTCCCCGATCGTGTTTTGTCTCTCAAAGTCACTCGTGTTCTCACCTTCCAGGCTCAAAAATACCTCCCCCAAGATCTCACTCAAGTTATCTCTCTGTTCCCCCGGTACAGTCCCCAGGATATTCCTCACAAGTCTGTGCGAGTGATGCGACATTCTTGCCAGGCGTACGCAATTGGGCACCGAGAAGTCTTTGTCAATCAGTATCCTCTGGCTGGATACTTCCACCATCGCCATGTGTAGTGGGTAGTGGCTTCCACGCATGTTGGCCATGACTGATCCCACCAGGGACTTTGCGTTCACTGGCAAACTGTAGGCTTCACTCACGGGAAACCCCATTTCCGCCTCTAGACCAATCTTCCACCCTCTTATCTGCTTCTGGGTTAATTGCAGCGCTCAGGGCCATGACTCCACGCTCAACGCTGTTACCAAGTGGTGTTCGGACTCCAGCATCTCCAGCTACTGTAAACTAGACATCCTTGAGAAGAACCCCAATACTGTTGCTATATTTACTGTAGTGTTCGTGTAACACTCAAACACTATCTGCATTTCACTCTTCTCTTTCTCGACGAGGTCGCCAAACCAAGTGGCTAGATCTTCTCTCTGAAAGGACTGTATCCTGGCACATGATCGTCCATCGCAAGAGTGTTCTCCACTTCCAGATGTCAGGTCGAGACAACTACCGGGTTCCATCTTCTTCATTGATATCTCTAGCTTTTTCATTATTTCTCCCGGCTCCTTATTATGGGGTAGGATCAGCTTGCGTATCACGTTCAGAGTTCCCAAATCTTCATCCTTCGTCAGCGACAATTTTACTCGCTCCGTGACTTCTTCTATCAGATTTGCATGGGGATATGGGCAAAAAGAAGGCCTCAGCAACGTCCAAATTGTTCCCAGATTCGCGACCAGCATGCTATTTTCATTTCCCATCTTCAGCTCCACCCTCTTATTTGAGCGCGGTACGCTAATCACCTCTTGCATCTTCTCAAGTATCAGACCTAGACTCGGTCTCTCCCTTTACGCTGGGTCAATTTCAATAATCTCATCTGTCCAAAACTTCAACAACTCTGTCACTTCAAAATTTATTGATTTACCTGACTTGTCGAGCCATCTCGTGAGTAGTAGGCTGTCGTATGTTTCTTTGTCCATAAAGGAGAAGCCATCTTTGATTACTTGTTTGTCCGCCTCCCTTTGTTTCTGCCTTTCGCAGAATTCCGTCTTTTTACTCAAGCTATCGGCATTTTGATGCTTTTCCCTTGTACTGTGCTCGATGATCATATTGTAGCCATCCAAGCAAACTATCCATCTCCCAATGTAGCTCTTATTCATTGAGTACGTTTTCAACCAGCTTAGTGCTCTATTGTCGACCCGTAACTTGAATGGTTTGCTACCTAGGCATGTCCTGTATTTCCCAACAAAGGTAACCACCGCAAACATTTCTAACTTGGGCGCACCGTACTTCTTTTCAGTATCACTCAAGACTTTGCTCCCGTATGCTGTTGGTCTAAAGACTGTCCTCTCGTTCCATTCCTGCTCTTGAAGGAGTATGCCCGAGATCGCTACCACTGACGCATCCGTATCTAGCACGTACATCCCTTTTTCTGTCGGCATACCTAGCACAGGTGCATCACACAACTCCTTCTTTATCATCTGGAATGACTCCTCCGCTGCGTTGTTCCACATGAATTTTCTGCCCTTGTGCTCATGACTTGTTGCATCGGGTACACTTTGTCCGCGTAGCCCTTAATGAATTCCCTGTAATAGTTCGCAAAACCCAAGAAGCTCATCAGTTGATGCTCCGTTTTTGGTGATTTCCAAGTCAGCACCGCTTCTACTGCGTCTGGGTCTGGTGTGATGCCATGTTTATCCACAATCCTCCCCAGGTACTTAATTGAGTCCTTGAGTATCTCGCACTTCGATGGCTTGCATTTTCTAGCTCGATGTGGTCCTCTAGTGTAGGTGTCGCTATTACCACGTCGTCCGCGTAGCACATCACCAGGTTGCCATATTTCTTCGTTACACTTGTCAATGCGTGTGCCATCAATCGTTGAAACTTAGCCGTGGCGTTGCAAAGGCCAAAGGGCATCCTCTTCCATTGAAACGGCCCTAACTCGCAAGCAAACCCTGTTTTGTCCCTGTCCTGCTTCCTCAGTGGGACCTGCCAAAAAACCGAACCTAAATCAGGAGTTGTAAAAAAATTCGCGTCCCCTAATTTTGAGAGGCTCTGATCGATCCTAGGTATGGGATAGGCATCCTTCACCGTGATGGAGATCAGATAAAGAAAGTCACAACAAAACCTTAGTTGGTCATCTTTCTTCTTAGCCATCACTACTCCACACGCCACGGTGACTTGGATGGTTCTATCATATCATACTCTAGTAGGGTTTCGATTTCCTTTCTACATGCATCCGATTTGTTAGGGGTCATACGCCTCGCCCCCTCCCTGTGTGGTACTGCCGATTCCTCAAGCTCTATCTCGTGTTCCACAAAGTTACAACATCCGATGTCTGCTTTATGTTTCGAAAAAACGTCCTCGTTCCGATCTAATACGTCCTTGATGGCTTCGAGCTGTTCGTCCGTCAACTTGCCCCTCAAGTGCTCTATTTCTGAAAAAACTGGTTTATCCCTCTAGTGTGGGTTTTTCTGTAAAATTCGAACAGCTCGAAAGTCCATCATCTGTCTCTGACTTAAGCGATTTTACAAGAACTGATGAATATTTTATTTTCTTCAACCTTCTCAAGATACAAATCTTGTCCCTGTGCTTAGGACAATCAAGAAATTCTTTTTCGTTTACATATTCAGTCATTTCATATGGAGTTTTCACAGGTAGAGCGTATCCCAATTTCCTTCCCCTCTGGATCGTGATAGGTATGTCAAGAGTATTCAACAAGGCACTGACGCAGAGGCCACTCTTGGTTATCGAGAAGGACCTTCCTAAATTGGCAGCACTTCGACTTTTTGGATTTGGGACTATGCATACTTGCTTGTTGTCACTTAGTTTATTATAATTTTTCATTCGCAAGCTTACTATTGCAGCTTCGTTCGCTTTCAGCCTTACCCTCCTACTCAAGAATACCGGTGCTTTGTTCTCATACGCCATTATTTAATTTACCGGTTTAATTACGTACTTCTTTTCCGGGTTCCGAATCCTGAACATCGCATTGTTTAGATCTATTGTAACAGCGAAATTCCTGATGAAGTCTCTGCCTAAAATGAATTGGTCAGACTCATCTGGACTCTCCACCACGAGGAAGCTCATCCACAAATTGCGTTCCCCCAAGCTTAGAGCTATTATTGGTGCTCTGCCTAGTACCCGCAGCGCCCCCTTGTTTGCTGTCGTGTTCTCGAGTCTATCAAGTCATCTCTGTCGAAGCCCATCCTGTTCCATGTTTCGATTGGTATGATGATCAAGACTGCTCCTGTGTCCAATAACCTACGTATTTGAGTCTTCTTTCCACTTATGTCTAGCACATGCCCAGACACGTCCGCTTCCGTCCCTATATGCATCGCGTCTTCTTCCAACATGGCACAGTGTCCAATCGATCTCGCTTTTAGTTCTTCTCTACCCACGTAGATTTGTCCGGCTAGGTCTTCATCACACGTTATCATTGTCTTCGTCTAGATGTTTATCCCATCTATGTTTAGCATCACCTCATGTGGACCATATGCTTCTGTTTACCTATTGTCGACGCGAATTGATTTGCTGCTACTCCTCGAGAGTAATGCCCTCACAGCTCTAGAAGTGGTTTGTGGGCTTACTATACTCAATTAATCTGCGTACACATCGATGTGCATTATCGCTCCGTTCACTCAGGTTTCTTGTTACTTCATGACCGCCCACGGTGATTATCGACATTAGTCTTGCTCCCATTTTCGTTATGCCAAATGTTTTCCCGTCACCATCTTTAGAGTGTTGCGACTACCTCCGTTTGTTGCATTTTCTGTGGCCTCCTGCACTTGGATCGCTCTGCAGAGTGCCTCATTCAAGTTCTGCTTCTCTATCTCCTGCCTCAGTCGTTGCTCGATTTCTTTCGTGGCCAAGTCTTGCTTTACTTTGCTAATCGCTTCTGCAGCAGCCTTCTCGTAGTTTATCTCCAGTGAGTTCCCAACCTCGAATTCCTTTGCACTTCTGACTTGCGTTACCGCTTTCATCGTCTTTGTTGGTAATTCCCCGCTCGCTGCCTCTGTGTTCTTCAAGTCGATTTGGGCTTGTCTTTTACTCGTATTCTGCAGCGCAGCCAGCGCTAATTTATGCTTGGGATGATTTTGATTCTTCACAGCCTCCCAAAACAACGGACAGTCCGTCCTAAAATGGCCGTCCTTGTTACAGAAAAAGCACCTCGCGCCTATTCTGATGATTAGGCCACTATAAAACTCGTGTTCCTCCGTTTAGTTCATGTCTTCTTCAGCCGGAGCGTATTCCAGATTTTCATGCCTTGTTTGTATGTCGTGCAATCCGCCACATGGTGATCCGCTGATCCGCAGTTTGCGTATGACCTACGTTTATCCATATCATCTCTCGTCTTGTACCATGACGACCTTTGCTGCTGGCCTCCCCCTTGCATATTCTTGCCATCTGAATACGAATACTTTTTGGTTTCATCAACATGTACTCCCTCGACTTTTGTCTCATCTCCTCCGGGGTTGGTGCATTATCTTCCGAAAAAGTATAATACGTTGCCAAAATTGTTCTCAAGTCGTCACTTTTTACCCCGTCAATGAACTTCGAAGCGATGCCGAAATTTCTCCTGTTTGTCGAATCTTCCGGATCACTCCTTCTTCTCAGGCTCTCAAGATCATCCAGGAACCTCTGTCTTCTTTTTTCAAATCTCATCATCGCTTGGTGGCCCTTCATCCCTGATCCGAATCGATTCAACAGTATTTCGCATATCTTGTCCGCCGTATCACGTTTCTCCTCCTTCATTGTTGCCACTACGCATTTCAACGCTGTGCCCTCTAGATTGCTTAGTATTGCTGTGCAAGCCTGCCTCTCGTCGAGTTGTCTTGTTCTAAGTGTAGTCTCATGACTTCCACCCATGTGTCAATGCAGTCATCCGATTCGTCTTTGAACTCTTTGGGTTTCTTGAAGGTCTTCCTGGATTTACCACCTCCTCTATCACTCGAGTCAGTGTTCCTGGTCGCGAACGCTTCCAGTGTCCTGTTCATCATCTCCCAGGTGCTTGCGCATGTCATGGCGTCAGGGGCTACGTTAGTGTTCGTGCTTGAGACCCCTGGTGCATTCGTGGTGTTTGAGGATCCACCTTTCATGATGGTCTTGGACCCCCCTGCCCCGGTGCTCGCTGCAATTCGTGGTAACGGTGTGGACTCCCGTTTATTCCGTTGCGGTTCTATGAAGTCAACTCTGGTGCCTTGCGGTCTATCCGTTACCAGCTTCTCTTGCGCTGTAGAGTTTCTCAAGAGAGCATCCAGTTTGGACTGTTTAGCACATGAACTTTCTGCTTGGTCTCTGCTCATTGTGTCCATTCTCGTCTCTAGGTTCCACAACTTCTCGTTTACAGTTTCGCACCGTTGGTTCATTTCCTGCATGTCCTTTTTGATATGTCTCTCATGCTCTTTGTCGGTAGCTTCTACTTTTTCTGACATCTGTTGTAACTTTTCTTCTGTTGCCCTCGCCAGGTTGAAGCAATTGTCCAGATTTTTGTTTTTATTGTATCGTATCTCCTTTTTCAGCATTTGTCGATCTTTTTCGCTGCTCTTCAATTTTTTATCGATTTTCTCCAAATTTGCCATCAAGTCGCCCAGTTCAAGTGAAGTTGTTTTTTTCATGGTTAGCTGTTGCCCCACTTTTGACTTATTCGTCGTCATGTTTGGCCTCTGTTGTTATTGCGGAAACTGTTCCAAATGTTTTGCTTTTCTCGGTCGTTTGTACCACCTCCTACTTCTCTCTTGGTTTCATCCCCACCATCGCTGCAAACCTCTCTTTGAATGACGTTCTTTTTGCTTGAGAATCCTCTTCTATCGTTTCCAGCGTGTTACTCGTTGTGTCGTCTACAGTATCAGTAGGTGAAAACAAAATCGTCTTGTTCTTCTACATATGGCATTGGTGTTAATTCCGTTGTTCTCCTTTGCACCTCGTCAACACTTTGATCTGGTGTCTCAAGATCATTTTCTATAGCAGGTGCAGTCGGTCCTTCCACGGCGCTTTCTTTCTTCGTGTGCTCTTTTGCGCTTCTTGTGTTAACCATGTTCACTGAAAAGTTCTTTTTCATTACTTTCGGATCCGACAATGCTGTTCTCTGTTGCGACGAGTTGTGATTTTTCTTTGATTCTTGAACTCTCTTATCTGCTATTGGTACCCTAATTCGCCTCATGATTTTTATTAACAGTCTTCTTTATTTACAATATTTAATGTTTACAAGTCCTAATCTAAAGTTTAAAATCTAAAAAAAATGTTTCCAATAAAAAAAAATTCATTCGAGTCTTAATCTTTAGCTACTTTTGTTCGTTCTGGCAGGTTCCTGGTGCTTTTTACTCAGATAGTGGTACACCTCGCCCTGTCCTAAGACCCTTTTGTTGTAGTATTGATGCGCTTCACATCGTCCCCAGACCTTTCGTTCAAGTGTTGGTACAATTTACACTGTCCCAGGACCCTTTGTCCTAGTGTAGGGACACTTCGAACTGTCCCAAGACCTTACACTCAAGCGTTGGGACACTTCAAACTGTCCCAAGACCCTTCGACCTAGTGTTGGGACACTTCACACTGTCCCAAGACCTAGTGTTGGGACACCTCGTACTGTCCCAAGACCTTATACTCAAGTGTTGGGACACTTCACACTGTCCCAAGACCTCCCACTCAAGTGTTGGGACACTTCGCACTGTCCCAAGACCCTTCGCTCTAGTGTTGGGACACTTCACACTGTCCCAAGACCTAGTGTTGGGACACCTCGTACTGTCCCAAGACCTTATACTCAAGTGTTGGGACACTTCGCACTGTCCCAAGACCTCCCACTCAATTGTTGGGACACTCCGCACTGTCACAAGACCCTTCCACTCAAGTGTTGGGACACTCCGCACTGTCCCAAGACCCTTCCACTCAAGTGTTGGGACACTTCGTATTGTCCCAAAACCCTTAACTAAGTGTTGGGACACTCCGCACTGTCCCAAGACCGTTCCACTCAAGTGTTGGGACACTCCGCACTATCCCAAGACCCTACCACTCAAGTGTTGGGACACTTCACACTGTCCCAAGACCCTGCTCAAGTATTTAGACTCCTCTTACTGTCCCCAGACCTCTTCGTTCCAGTGTTGAGACAGTCGGATCTCTTCTTCTTTGGTGTTGGGACACTTAGATCACTATCCCCGGTATCACCACTTGAGACCTAATGTTGAAAATTCCCCAAAACCCAATCTTACTGATCAAAATTTTTACCTAATGGCCCCCTTATAATTACCTCCCTTCATTAATCCAATGCAAGTCAAAATGCGACTTGATAGCAAGTGTCTGGTGATCACATGTTCTTCAAAAACCAATAAAATTAGTTCCAAAAACATAAAAACTGAAGCGATAAAAATTTTGAAAAACAAAAAGATGAACCTACCTAAAATTCAAAGGTGACCAATGTCGTCCTTCTTAAAAAATTGTCTGGTACCTGATCGTCACGCGTTTTCCTCCCCCTACTAACGATCTTATGGGGTATTCTCCTTTCGGGTTTCAAAAACTGTCTATTTCCGACCCCCCCCCCCCCACCCGATCCTACCAGGTCACCTACCTTAATCCGATCTTAAATTGGGATATCCTCGCGTTGCAACTCTTGTTCTGGGTCTAGAGATGAAACTTTCCAGACTCTGGCTCTACTAATGTAAATATAAACGACGATATTGATTAAAGTTACTATAAAGTTTCCCCCTTTTGAAAATTTACAACCGCCAAACTCTAACTTAACCAGTCCCCTTCTAACCTCCCCCCTATTTAGCCCCCATCTTAAGCCGAAAATAACCTTAGGCGCGATGGGTGCTAAACCTCTTGAGAGAAAACCGTAGAACCTGTTTCCAAGCTCTGCTCAAGTAAAAACATATCCTCAAAACAGTGGGTATCCGCTTATTCATTTTACACTTATCTCCTATAGTGTAATGTGGGTTTTAACGATACCCGATTGACCAAACAGAACGCCCCTCTGTGTCCTACTCTGTTTGTTCTGATTCTGTGCTGGTTGTCTCTTTGGCGTGTCCAGCGACTCTCTCCAGTTCCACTTTCCCACTTGGCTGGTCACCTGTTCCAGTCAAGTCTCCCAGTGGTCCGTCGATTGACCAAACAGAACACCTCTGTGTGCCCTTCTCAACGCCTCACACTCGGGCACCTGTATAAAGTTATTGAGTTGATCGAATCTTATTGGAAAACAGTATGGGTATTCTATTTCAATTAATATAAAGGTTTGATCCACCCAATCTCGGGGTCAAAGCCGCTGTCTTTTTTATGTTTTATTGTTTTTTGTTCCTTTTTCTATTCTTTTTTTTTGGTGTTTTTGTTTTGCTTTTATCTTTTGCTCGTTTTTTGTTTCCCTAGTTACCCCCCTTACTCGGAGAGCGTACCAGGAAGTTTTATCGAGTTTTCTTGAAAAGCTATCACGGTACAACCGGAAGGTTCGCACGTTCCCGCTGAACCGTGCCACCGGTACTCTAGAATGGGCATGTAGCCCCCGAAGCTGTGACAAGTGGGTTTGATCCCGTAGTCTTGATGTCGTAAAAACACCCAGGAGTGCCATAAAAACACTATGTAACAGTCGCCTACTTAAGTCACATATGAGGCTAAAGACAAATAGGCCCTATAACCATTGGCTCAACAGTCAGGGACACTATCTCTTGTGTTTTTTTTTACCTCAAGCGGTCGGAGCAAATTCGGTTCACTTGCGACATGAGACTAAAACCTTTCTTACAGCTTAAAGGCCACTATCAAAATACCCCCCATTCTAGAAAATAAGAACGTCCCCTTACTTAGGTCTCAAAATACCCAAAACACGCGAACGTCGTTAAAAACAGGGTCGGAACAATCCGTATAGTTACTTTTTATTAGACAGTGGAACTTTGATCCATTTCAGATGGATCAACCTAAAACTCGCCTTACCTCAACATAACAATATAAAACACACTCAAGAAATTTCAATTGGGTACTCACATACCGGCACACGTAACTAAATTAATAAGTAACTCCAGAATAACTAAGGAATTAAGTTTTGACTCGAGGAGTTGTAAATTAAAATCATCAGCTTGATAAAAGAGTTTTGACTTGAGAAATAAGTGTTTGGGGCTGGACCATTGGGAGACTTCGGTTGTCTACCTTTCCACCGAAGGTTCACTCTGGTCCACTTCTGATTCGTTTATTCGTTGTTCGTAATCATTCTGCCTCTGTTTCAAGCATTACAGCTCTACTCTTGTGTATTTTTATGTCTGGAAATTTCAAACAGCAATTTCCCGCTGCTTTTTTTGACCACTTCCCCGTGATTGTTAATCGGTTCTTCTGATCTTATTATTTTTGCTTTTTCAGTTGTCGCGAGAAACTTGAGCATGACATGTCCAATTCGAATTTTTGAAAAATTTCATTTCACCCCAAAATCATGTTTCTTGTGTTGCTCAAGTTCAAACTTCCAAAAATGACCGACTGGCACAGGTGTTTGCCTTATTTTTTATCGCATATGCCTTCGCCGCGGCTTCAATTTTGCATAAAATTTAACCGGATGTTTTTTGGTTTTCAATTGTGAGAGGAAAATGTCGATATCAGCCAAGAAGTGTTTTTCGTTAAATTTGTCTCCAATGGGATGCTTCGGGCCCATTGACAACACTTCATGTATCCATCCAGGCAGTTATAATTATCATGCACCTTAACTGATTGCTCATTTTGCCCCCTAGAGGTTTTTCTTGTCTCTCAGACACTTTCTAACTTTTTTTTTATTTCTGATGCGGGCCAGTCAATAAGCAGAATGGTCTAAGAGCAGAATTGTAACATTCGCCCTGAAGATACACATCGACGGAAAATAAAGCTAGAATCTAAGACGAATGGCCAACGTCTAAACAGAGCTCCACATGCTTTTCACCGTCTCTACCAAGCCAGTACTTTCGGTGGTCTTTCTAACATCGGGTCGATAAAAACGTTACTGCTTTCGGCTTCGGTCAAAACAGTCAAATTGACTAGATTACATGCAGAAATAATGAGCTCATGGCTGGGTCTCAGTATCCCCAGACCACGAGGTCACTCCTAAAATCAGGGCTACTACTATGTATTGAATTATTATTGTTTTTGTTCAGTAGACAAAAATCATCATCTCCATCGAAGATGGATCAACCCCTTTCCCCCTACTCCTAGCTTCTCATCCTAGCAAAATGAATTCAGATGTTAATTAAATTCAATTCAAGACATAATAGGGAAGCTAAAAGTTTATATAAGATGATAAAAGTTCCAGTCCCGAGACCCCTCCGGATTCTTGAATCCGGGGAAATAAGACTCTTATTCTCCTTCCGGAAGACTGTCTTCCACCCTTCACCGTTGTTCGCAACGGCCCTGCAACTATTGTAGCGACACAAGAGTTGCAACTCGGAACGGTTTCTGCTACTTCTGCAATTTGTTGTTGTTTTCCAATCACAATTCTCGTCGTTATCGCTATCGCAACTAATGTTGTTGTGTTTTATTTCGGTTATCTGCCAAAATGGTCGTTTCTGACGTTTCTCAGAAATATGACATCATACTTCGAATTTTTAAAATTTCAAAATACCAGAATATCTCGACCTTCACCTTTTGAATAATCGTCCCAATAACGTTGTTAATCTCCTAAAACCGTCAATTCGGAAGCTTAGCTGCTAAAACTTCGAATCTGTTGAATCTGCATTTTTGTCCATTCTGGTCGAATGTCACATACTCCCCGGACAGTCCGGTCAATGTCCTCCTTGAATCTCGTAATGTTCGTTAAATACAGTTTGGTACAGTGTCATCGAACAGAATTTACAAAATGCACGAAATTACTTTTATCCGCGTCACATCGACTCACTGCAGAATATAAATGGCATCATACTACATCACTATAGCCTTCAAAATTTTTCATCAATCTGCACATTGAGATATGACCTAACATAAAAACATCTTTTCTGACTTCCAATGTCAATGCCCTGATTAAAACTTTTATCCTAGATTTTAAAAGATGTTGGTTTGCAGGACAGTCCTGCCAACCAACAAGCTAAAATTATCCTACATTGCTTCTTCCCTTCGGAAATCTTGCATGTTATTGTCCTGAATATTAAAACTAAGAAACTCTGTGTTAAGAAAGAACAATGGGACAATCTCCCTCTTCGAGAGATTACCCAAGCCTTTCATATCACCACAAAGTGATTAGTTCTCCTAGTTGATTAAAAACAGTCATGCATGCTGGAATATTTAAATATACTCTCTACTCAAGCCTTTCTAAATAAATAGTAAGTAAGTGTCTCTAAAGCCACTAACTAAAATCAAAATGCAAATTTATAAATGCACCAATTTCTTTACTGTTCAAAGATCAACTAAATGTTTCAGTTTTCAATTACAACTTGGTTGCTTAGTTTCTCACTTGAGTTTTTTTCACACACATAAAACAATTCCGAGTTTTAACTTCTTCTTTATCGTCACTCCTTTGTTTTTCTTCTTTTTTCGTCGTTTAGAAGTTCTAAAATTTCTAAATTCTTCTAATTTTCTTTCTTTTTGCCTCTTGTTCTTTCGACCGTTTGTCAATGTTCCATCTCTTCCTCCTGTGACACTGACTCTGCACTTTCAGTTTCTGTGTCTTGCAACACATCGTTAGCTATTCTGACGCTGTTTGAAGCAGTCCTCCAACACTTCTGCTCTTCTACCCTCTGTTTGCAACAAGGTAGGGGGTCTACGTTAGATTCTCTGTTTCGGCAGAAGCTGTTGTGGAGACACAACGTCACGTTTCTCTCCAAATCTTCCTTCGACATCTCTTCCTTCTCCTTTCCTCTACGTTCACTCGTCCTGGAAATTCTTTTTACAGCGGTGGTCACTGCATTCCGATGAGTCACGAAAGCTCGTTTGAAAGCTCCTGCTCCAATGTCCAGCTGATATCCACTGTATACTCTGCCGTGCTTCGACATATGCTTTTTGGCATATTCGTACAACCATGCAGTCATGTTAGCTCTGAACCATGGCATCAATCGTCTTCTTGCCCATATCTTTTTGACTTCCATCGGAATGTTTAGAATCTTGCACGTTGTCTCAGTAAGATCTAAATCTTTTAGACAATCCAATTTCTGCAATTGTTCTCCCGTTGGCGCTTCCTGTCTATTGTTCTCTCTCACATGAGCTTCCAGCTCACAACGTTAATCGTCCCAATAACGTTGTTAATCTCCTAAAACCGTCAATTCGGAAGCTTAGCTGCTAAAACTTCGAATCTGTTGAATCTGCATTTTTGTCCATTCTGGTCGAAAGCTCGTTTGAAAGCTCCTGCTCCAATGTCCAGCTGATATCCACTGTATACTCTGCCGTGCTTCGACATATGCTTTTTGGCATATTCGTACAACCATGCAGTCATGTTAGCTCTGAACCATGGCATCAATCGTCTTCTTGCCCATATCTTTTTGACTTCCATCGGAATGTTTAGAATCTTGCACGTTGTCTCAGTAAGATCTAAATCTTTTAGACAATCCAATTTCTGCAATTGTTCTCCCGTTGGCGCTTCCTGTCTATTGTTCTCTCTCACATGAGCTTCCAGCCATCGTATCGCCATCATAACTCTCACTATCACTATTGTTATGGGCCGTGATGAGTCTGGTAAACCCATGGAGAGCAGCTCTCCAGAGTCCCAGATCAACACCAGATTACTACGCTCGGGATACCACCAGGTCTGCAGCAAGCAGTGGCAGGGAAACTCGTCATGTGTCAACATAATGCTCCTCCAATTACGTTCTCCCGAAGCTTCCAGTAATGGTTCCACTTCCATCATCACTCGGTGGACTTCATCATTCTCGTCTACTGTATTGTAATCTGTAACGGTTGATCCTCTCTGTTTCTGTCTCTCAAAGTCACCGAAGTTCCCACTCACGTATCCCATGAACTTCCTTCCCAGTATCGATTCCAACTCATCCTTTTGTCTCTCTGGAACTGCTGAGAACATCTTACATAGCAACTCGTAAGATTTTTTGGACATTCTCGTTAATCGCACACACTTTGGCACTGAGAAGGATTGATCCACGATCGTTCTCGTACTCTTTACATCCACAGCTACGAAATGCACCGGGTATCTGCTCTTGCACATTGGAGCCAATGTCGATCCCACCAAATGTCGTGCTCCTGATGGTCTACAATAACACTCACTATGTCTGATGTTCATTTCCGTCTCGATCGCTTCCCTCCATTTTCCTATGTACTTTTGCTCAGTTTGCAGAACTCATGGGAACACTTCTACACTGATAGATGTGACCATCTCATGTTTCTGTTCTACATTCAATAGTGACTCCAAACATGCTGTAGAATCCTAGTGCAGTCACTAGATTCACTTCGGTTCCTCCATGGCAATCTGCGATCAGTTCCATTTCCGTCTTTGCTTTCATCACGACATTCCCAAACAATATCGTCAATTGCTTGTGTTGTCTCTCTAGGGTTTTCACACAATCCAGACCTCCACAAACGTGACCTTCCAGTCCACAGACTTCCGCCAGACAGCTACCAGGTTTGACCCAGTCTTCTGGTCCCCAGCCAGGCAACTCCACTTTGTCTTCCCCGTTGCTCCTAGAGGCTGTTATCATCACATTATATATGATGTTCAGGTCACGCAGGTTACAATCTGCATTCAGCTCCCTCTGCACATCTTGTGTCGCCCGTAATATCGAGTCAGCATTGGGACTAGGACACCATGATGGTCTCACCAGTTCCCACACTACCATCAAGCTCGTTCTCAGTAGTTCATTAGAATCCCAACCCAAATTCCACTCTTTTGTCGGATTTTGGTACGGAAGGTGCAGTCACCTCTTCCTACAAGACCAGTCCCAATTTGGTCTGTGGATTATTAGTGCTCTTAATTGTTACAATTCTCGACGTCCAGAATCTTAGCAACACTGCCTGCTCGTAATCGAAGAAGCAATCGCGTATTTCTTCACTCAGGAAAGGGTTGTACGCTATCCCTATGATTCCGGACACGTAGCTGTATGACTTCTTCTTGATCGGTCCACAGTATTCACTGGATTTCGGTAGTGCCCCCATAGATTCTTTAGTTAGTCTCAGCTCCTTGTTTGAAAATCTCCTGATTTCGTCGATCTTTCTCATGGGCTCTAACTCCTCAGGTTCTTTCATATTCACCCTCATCGGCTTGCTTTGATGCATCTCCAGCAGTGCCAGCAAGAGTAAGGCTTTTGCTCGTTCATGGCACTCCCTCAACATCTTGGCACAGGTGTTCAATGCTGGTACTGAAATCTACTCTATCAGGAATCGAATGAAACAGAGAGCGTCTCTCCGCTTCGCGCACGCTACTGCTGCTCCCTCTTGGGTTATCAGATCCCTCAGGTTCGTCATAATGAAAACTTTCTCTTCTTTTGACCTTTTCCTTTCTTCTGAGTCATATTCCCCGCGAGTTATTCCCATCATGCACCAGGCGAACCTCAGTTGTAATTCGGGTCTTACGTAGGGTACTGCCATGAGAGCGTGTATTCTCGGCGCAGTCCTCATTTCCTCTTCGAAGTACTTCAACACCACTGCTTTCCATGGAAGGCTCACTAACTGCTCGATCGTTTCCGCCTGCATCTCGGATGACGCTAAAGTTCCATACGCCTTCTGCTTGAGGGTGGTGCCTCGCAACATTGTCTCCAGATAACCTTCCATGGCCATTTCGTCTTCCAGGGCCATCACACACCCTCTAGCCGAGTTTCGGTATTCTAAAATCTCCATGTATCCACCGGCGGGTTCATCTATTGACACAAACTCCGACACTGTCAGTCGGTTTTACTCCATTGGTACTAGTTGTCCTGCGGCACTTCCCTTTCCGTGGTTCATGGGAGATGGTTTAAAGACTTTCATCGTGCTTTCTCCACATTAGCTTAGTATTTCCATTTCTAAGGTTGCTCCAGTCAGAGTGCGGTCACTCCTTTTGGATTTGTAACCTGTCGACTTTATCCCTGCCTTGAGAATGGGTGGCACCATCGCTACATCGGTCAATATTTTGTTCGTGCCAGGTAATTGATAATCACCTTGTCCCAAATCCATGGCCTCTTCGACTCGTTTTTGTTTCGCTGAATTGACAGCTTTCATTGATATATCTGAATCCACCTTCGTCTTTCCTACACTCCTCGGTATCACCTTGCTGCCTAACTTCATCTTCATCTCATTGATCTTATCAATCACCAATTTTGATCGCATCGTTCCCCTCCTGGTTCTTGACAGATACACCACCTCTCCTTTACCATCCTGCGGTGTCATCTTGATGGGAGAGTTCGCTTCACTTTCATCAGTGGCTGAGTCAATCAACAACTCACTCAATCTCCCTTCACACTCATCAAGTTTGTCAAGGACTTCCCGTATCAATGGTCGGTTGAAACCTGTTTTCAAAATGGACTGGGTCCCATAGCTCTGAACCACTGTCCAGACTTCTTCCATGAACACCACTCTGTCCAATCTGCATACCGTCCTACTTTCATGGTCTCGATGATGTACTTCCCGCTCTTCTTCGGGCAACGTTCCCAAGAAAGGTACTCTGGCTGAGCCCTCTATTTTTTTTCTCCTTGGTGATTCCATGAGTCTTCTTTGTTCTTTATTTCTTGAATTGCCAGGAGAGCTGCTCTCCGGCAAATTCCGTTTCATTCCCGTAAAAGCTGACGGAGGTTCCAGTGTCGAAATGCCTTCATCCGCTGGCTCAGTCGACTCCAACGTATCCGCGTTGTTCTCAAGATCATTGAAGATATTGAAATCCAGGCTGGATACTCCTCCTGTCGATGCCCTTTCGTCTTCCCCACCAGCTTGACTTGCATCCTGTTGCATGGGTTCTTCCGCTTGACGGCTTCCTCCATGTCCGTCATCTCCTTCTGACATATTCTTCTTCGAGCTTGAGGGCCCTTGGTTTTCATTGTCGGCCCCTTTCGGGAATTTCGGTATGATCAGTGTGCCAGCTGATCCATCTTCCTCTTCTCCGTGGACCACTTTGATTTCCTCGCAGCAGAAGGGTGCTAGGAAGGTTCTCGCCTGCAGTGTTCCTCCTACTTTCAATTCCGGTTTCACACTAGTCAGGATCAAGGAGGCCTCAGACAGTTCGGTCCTGCCTCTCATCTTCATAGGCGCTAAGCCTAATCCCGCCCATTCCTCGTCAAATCTTCCAGGCTTGGGAGTCGCGGCGTTGCTTATTCGCCTTCTCGTCGCTTGATCCGTATAGGCAAATCGTGTGTATTGTAACACGGCGGCAATTCTCCCCACAAAGTATAAATCCATCCTTCCCACGAAATTCCCTATTCTCCTTTCATTGGTTTCAAATGCTCTCAACCAAGGAGTTTGTACCACGGAGACTGCTCCGATCAACATCCTTCTTATCAGAGGGAATTCCGGGATTTCTTCCGGCAGCTTCTCGTAATCATCCCAATCCTTCGTCTCTTCTCTCACCTTGTGTTATGCTGCAGTGAGACGAGGCACTCTGGTTATCTCACCATTCGTTTTATCATAGGGTCTCAGATTCCAAAGCTTTGGAAACACCTCGATAAGTCCTCTTTCTACTTCTCCCATGCGATCACGGAAGTGATCGTCAAAATTGATGACCGTCATTTCTGGCTCTGATATTTTCGCAAACAACAGATCTTCGCTCATGAGCTCCCGCAACAGGTGCTGCTCACACCAGTTCCGTCCACTGCTGATATGAGGTTCAGGTGCAGCACCGACCTCCTGTACGCCTCCACCTTGACATCACGGAACGCAAATGTGACTGCTGGTCCATAGATCACTGTCACAAACTCCGTGGCCCCTCTGATCAACGCTAAGGGATCAGTCCTCATGCCTAAGCACAGATCAGTTAGTAGGGGCATGCCCCCAACATGTCGTCTCACATCTTCCTCTCTCTCGATAGTCTCATCTTCTCCCGTTCCAAAGCGATTTTGTTGTAGGAGATATTGGATAAGAGTGTGTCTCAGGTCTCTTATCTTATTTCACGAGTCCGTGGCTTTCTTCATGTCCAATTTTCTCACCCTTTCCTTCATCTGCTCTGGACAACGTGTCAGTTTCATTAATCCTCCCAAGTTTCCGTGAGTAATCGCAATCAACGTTAGAAGTCCATCCAACCGCAGGTTCTGAACTCCTTCGGTGAGCAGTATCGCCGGTCCTTTCACGAAACTCTCAGCTCCAAACGTCACAAACAAGGCTAGTAGCTCCACAATCGATATTTCCACTGCCTCTTGGAGGAATTCCTTTATCAAGTAATGAGAAACTTTCGGGTAAACTTTCGCCAAGAAGGACGCGGTCCATCCGGCTCCCAACCCTTCCAGCATGCTATCTGTTCGTTCAAAGCCTTCTTCTCCCTTCACTTCCTGGGTCCAGAAGGTTGTCAAGGTAATTTGGCACATTCTATTCACAAACTCAGCCGTCTTTTCTTCAGCAATTTCCGCTAGGTTTACCTCCTTGAACAAGTAGGCATGGATTTTCTTCATCATTATAGGGCCTTGCTCAAAACCATCTGCACCCATTGCCGCTACTCAAGGACTTAGATGTAACCACTGGTTGGCCTCCGGTTTGGTCCTCAAAACCATCGCCTCCAAATGAGCTCTAGTCTCCTGTGAATTCTTACTTCTCGCTTTTTCACCTGTTACTTCCATTGCTCTGAACCATAAGTCGTTTTAAATCGCTGTGACCACTCGATGGTCGTCGTCTATTCCCGGTTTAAGTTTGAGCTGTCGACTGAAGTTGGACAGTTCCAACCCCAGCACCTCATCCAACACTGACATGTGCAGCGCATGGTCCTTGAATCCTCTCATCGCGTTCGAGATATCTGACCACACCGCAGGTAGTTCTGCCCTGAGTTGTCTCAGGTTCTCCATCTCTATCATGCGATTTGGGGCTGATATGATCACATCATATTTCCCTTCCGAAAGCAAGGTCACGATCGCATACACGAACTTCAATCCATCCGGGAGACATGCATACCCCGGAGACAGCGCGAACACTACTCTCGGTGTCACCTTGTTGAACGACCCCTCCTTCGTCGCATCCACCACTTCACCCATTGACTCCACGATATCCTTTATCGCTGGCCACACTGCATTTTCTGCCATTGCAGGATCTCTGAGTCTGCTCAGAAAACCTCTACTGTGCAAGTGGTCATTGATGCCAGCAAACACGATCGTGACTGGGTTCATGTCCGTGTGTCTTTGTATCCCTATTGCCAGATATACGGCTTGCAGTAGGTCCCCGTCGACCGCTGCCAACATTATGACATCCGGCCAAAACAGACACTTAGAAGTGTACGCGAACTCTGAATTCGCTACTTACATAATCTTGGCCTTCCTCATTTCTGCTTTGTCGTACGCGGCAAAAATGGTCTCATCTTTCTTTATCGCTTTCAATCCGCCGTACCTTTGGACGTCACCATCTTGAATCACTTGTTTCGGGTATATTCTATCTTTCACATGACCTAGGGGTGAGCTCAACTGCCTGAACATCTTCACATGTTGTCCGATCGGCGCCCTTGTTAACAAAAAGCTTCCAGGTCTCTCTTCTCGATTCCCTTCATCATGATTCAACCTCACGTCCTGCAATGGTCTTGCGTTCACTGGTCCCATCGTGTTATTAGAGGGCAGTCCCTCTAGGTCAGCAAATCTCAAGGCCGTCGTGGAGCTGAAATTTATGCCAGCGGCTTTTGACCAGTCTACACCTGTTATCGAGTACAGTCTACTGACGGATAGCCTCGCTCCATTCAGCATCCTCCTGGCGTCCTCGATGAAGCTCACCCTCTGGAGATCCAGCTTCATAAGTTCGTCCTTGTACACATGCCAGGGAGATGGTATGGGTCTTGACCACATCAATGAGCCTCTATCCGGGCCTCTCTCCTCTCGACTGGTACTTGTCGTCTCCGATCTCGTGTCTGATCTGGACGTGCCAGTTGCCTCTTCCATTGGGTTAACTGGCCCTATTCTTCTCCTAG
Organism: Symsagittifera roscoffensis; assembly: GCF_963678635.1. Lineage (NCBI taxonomy): Eukaryota > Metazoa > Xenacoelomorpha > Acoela > Convolutidae > Symsagittifera > Symsagittifera roscoffensis. The sequence continues at coordinate 51,009,625 of NC_087063.1, read as the reverse complement.
GATGAATGGTCCTCCTCACCAGCGCTTCTCCCAATCGATCCTGAACGTCTGTCCTTTGACCTGGTTCGCTGGAGCTTTGTTGTCTGTAGTTCGTGACGGCCGGGACCGTCCCCAAGCGTGTTTCCAGGCTAGGAGGCACAAAGGTGGTAATTACCGTGTCATTCGATGCTCCTTCCTCCTTCAGCACTCCTGTGTCAAAGAGTTCTGCTTCTAACTCATCCAACCGCTCTTGATAGACTCGATTCAACCAAGCCTGTCCTTCTATACTATCGAAGTGGATACCGTCCGTGGTCAGCGTGGCCTGATCCATAGCTCTCAACTCATGTTCAATGTCCATGAGGATAATTCTTCCGGCTTTTCGACTTGCGAGATTCCTCAGGATGTTATTCCACCTGACGACTCCTTCGTTGTGCCTTCTTCCTGCTGCTGTCAAGCTCCTTGTGTTCATTGGCACAGTGCAAACGGTCAGTACCGCGCAATTGAGTTTCTGCCAGAGAGTAGTAAATAAGCACACCATCATTGATTCCCATAGTGCTTCCTGCTCATCCTAACCTCTAGAGATGTCATTCGTTCCAACCAGGATCATCACATCGGGGATCCTCCCTTGATTCATTAGCTCCACCATTCGATATAACTGGGCTATCGTCGCGCCTCCGAAGGCCATCACCGTGGTGACCCACGAGGTCCTCAAATTCGATAGTACTCTGACCAAGCTGTCTCCCAGTATCAGATGTGATGTCCCCAGTGGCGGTTGTTGCAGGTTTACTGCCGGGTTCCAAGTCGCTCGATTGAAGCAAGCTCTCGGATCTGTCTCCGGAACTCCCGTGAAATTATATCTCAATTGATTGTTCTTTTGTACGTCTATCACACGTGACACTTTCTTCGCTGGCATCTTCTGTATTCTTCTCTCTCGGGCCTTAGAGCTCCCCATTAGTGGCGTCACGTCAGTAGTATATGAGTGAGCAAGAGTGGGGGGGGTGGTTGGTGACCCCCATGTATTAAGATAGGCTATAGAGTAACCGGTCACCAACCTATGTATTAAGATAGGGAATAGATTTCCTATGTATTAAGATAGGGAATAGGTTTCCCAATGTATTAAGATGGTAAGGTTTCAGATGGTAAGTTTCAGAAAAATTTTTGGCGCCCGAATTTTTTGAGTTCGATTTTGCCAATACTTGCGTTTCTTAGTCAACTTCTACGATTTGTGATATGTAAGAACTATCTTGTCCTACAAAAATTCGGTATGGTAAGTTTCAGAAGGTAAGTTTCAGAAAATTTTTTGAAAATTTCTCAAGTTTTACTTGCAAATACATTTTTATCTTGAAAAAACAATTTTATATTAAAAAATTGAAAAATTTTTTTTGGATGGTAAGTTTCAGATGGTAAGTTTCGACGAAAATTAAGTTTCGAGTTAGAGTATGGGATCATAAACTAATATATCACAGAAAATTTTTTTTCTCGAAAGAATCTTTTAAATTCTCATTTCATGTTATTTATTTTCCCTCAGGTTATCTGGGGAAAATTGTCAAGAGGGGTTTATCTTTGACAGGTTAGTTATTCCGCTCCACGGGATATCAGGGGAATCTTGACAGCTCCTCACGCTTGATTACTTTTATATCCTACTTAATCTTTTTCCCCAGGTTATCTGGAGAACGGATGACAGGTTCATTACACTTAATAATTTTATGACTTATTTTATCTTTTTTCACATTATTATCTCACTTATTTTTACCTCAACTGGTTTATTTATTCTGTCATATTTCTTGCTACGATTCATTTCAGTTTTCTTTTATCACTTTGTTTTTAATCTTTAAAAAATTCTCTGAAATTTCCAAATTTTCCAAAAAGTTCTTTGAAATTTCCAAATTTTCCAAATTTTCCAAAAAATTATCGTCCAAATTTATCAATTGCTCTGCCACGGTAAAAGTTTACACTGAGAAAAACATAGTATCATATTTTTTTTGGATCTGATATTTTTGTGTATTAATTTTTCCATCTTTCTCAGAGTAAACTTTTAAGAAAATTATTCAATTTACTAGAAGTTGGTTACAATTTTCGTAAATTTATCTACTCTTTCGTTAATTCTTTCAATTGGGGGACTACAACATCCATATTTCATCATCATTCTCCGTATTTCATCAAAGGGTTTGTTGCTAAGATGCTTTTCGTAAAAAAAATTAAGGAATTTAAAAAGTTAAATTACATAAATAATCAAACAATTCACTACATCGTATAGTAAAATTACTGCAAAAATTTAAACTAACAAAAAAAATTTCACTTTTACATAAAATTACTGATAAAATTCAAAACATACACATCATGAACATTATTCAAGTTCTTCTGGAAGAATTTAAAAAGGAGAAATGCTGAATAAATTGCGTAAAAACCACACAAATTATCAGTCTTTTGTAGCTTTCGAGGAACCATTCGTCGAAACTTTTTTGTCAAAAAAGGGTAAGTTGATCTCTTTCTTCCCAAAGAATCAGCAAAGTAGTAGCTTTTATGCAGTCGGGCAATCATAATCCAGTGTTCTCCTCTATCCTTGCTTGGCGCTGAGTTAATAATTGCAAAAGAGTATTTTGTTAGTTGAGGTACTGTATCAGAAGGGTATGATCCCATGTACTTAAACCTGAGCTCTGGAATTCTTTCAATAATTTGCAAAAGTGAAAAGTTATCCATCTTTGCAATTGTATGCTGATTTACAGCTAAAATTGAAATTGGTAGTTTGATAGTGTACTTTAGGTTAAAAAAAAAGAAAGAATAATGACTTACACACATTTAGGAATTCAATCAACAAAGTCCCATATACAAGCCTTATATAGTGGGCAAAGTTTATTGAATACTGTTTTACAGTCTAGGTTGAAGAAATTTCTCGGGTTTTCAACTAAACAGCATTCCTTCTCTATTTTTTCTGGAGCTTTAGGACTGAAGAAAAACAATATAGATAGTACAGAGATAATAACAAAGAAAAGTCCCAAAAAAGTTACAATATTTTTATAGTAAACTGAAAAATCAAAAAAATTAAACTTTTTTAGCCACTCTTACGAATTTGTCAATTTAAATATTTGATAGTCTTTCTCCCAAGACTATCACTTCCGTTACTTGCTCCAAGGGAAATTGGAAAAACATTTCTAATCTCAAGCTTTCTCCACTAAGTTCTGGATAATGCAAGTGTTCAGCGGCATCCTGTAGTGAAGTCAAGTCGAAAACTAGAATATAGTGATTTTGAAAATCTTCCATAGGAAGAGCTGGAAAATCTTCGTTGAACTGCATTGCTTTCATTGTTGTAACATAGGGTCGACAAGGAGAAGTTGTATCTAATGAAATAATTGCTCTTCCACCCCGAATAATTCTAAGCTCTCTCAAATGAAATTGATGATAATTGAAAGGATTTTCATAAAAAGATCCCGCAACAGCCGAATTTGTATTCATTGCAACAGCTATCCTTCTGATTGGGGCATTATTGAAAACATTTTCCTGAATAAACTGGTTTTGACGAGATGGAATGATAAAGGTTGTTGCTATAGTTTCCATGTAATCGTAATGAGCAGCTTCCCTTTCCAGACTCCATTGCAAATATTGATGATTAGGTTCAGCTACTAAAATTCTTCTTGTAAACAGTGAACAATCAACTATTTTCAGACTGACATTTGGATTATCAGATAACATGTAAAAATTAGGTCTAGCTCGAATAAATTTAATTCGAACTTTCGTATTTGGTAGCAACAGTTTTTTGCAAGTAAACAAATCAATGGCGAGCCTCCCATAGAGTGAAAATGAAAAAGTTATCCCTGTTCCCAAAGGATTTGCTCTATCAGTGAATGGATACATATCAAATGCATCAGGATTTTCTTCAAAACTGTATCCATGACAAGCAAGAATTCCTTTATTACTCACTGCTGACGAGTTGAATTCGTTCGATATCTGTGCCTTTCGAGGATATAATCCATTGGCATTGTAAACCATTGTATTGTTAAAATAAAGTTCACAGTTGGAGAATAGAGAATGTAGTAGATTGTTTACATAAGTTAAGTAAGATTGTGGTTCCTCATCTGAATCTTCCTCCGATTTTGCTTTATGTTCTGCTTTTTCTTTTTTGAAAGCATCAAACAATCTTCCTTTGAATATTTGAAGCTTAAAGCTAAGATGGGTATCACGCATATCCAAGTAGAGATTACGATCCGTTTCAAATTCAAACTCAATACTGCTTTCATCCAGAGAAGCACTGGGGAATACTTCTTGTGTGTAAGATGACATAATTGTTTCCAAAACTGGGACTTTATCAAAAATCTCCAAAGAAAAATTTGTAAACGCTCCGTACCGAAAATGACTACTTTGATTTACACTCATTTTATCTTGTCAAAAATGTCTTTGAGAGAGCGACTGATTTTTCAACTACTCTTTCGAGAAATGGTTCTTCTTGTTCTACGCTTGGATTTCTTTTTTCCACCTCCCAGCTGTTTTCGAACTGTTTTTGTTCCAACATCTTTTGCAAACGTTTTGAGTTTTTTTTGTCCACTGACAACTTCTCCAATCTCTGGAGCGGCAATTTCAAATAAATCTGCTCCGATTCTTTTTGCAGCTGGGACTATATATTTTTGAAGGGAATTGCAGTTCTCCCAAGAGTTTGTGCAAGAGCACCAAAACCTCTTCCACGCTGCCTTGCATGTCCACAAAAAATAGGAAAATTAGCTGAACTTTGAGCAACCATTTCGTATGAAGTATAAATCAAAAATGATTATCCGAAATCTTGCGAAACAAGAGGGCAACTCGTGTAATTCCTACGGACACAAAAGGAATTTTTTCACCTGTAGTTCTATTTTTATGCTGTGGAAAGAGTTTTTTAATAATTTTTTAAATTGTAGATTTGTGAAGGATTGATAGTTCATGTACTGTCCTGTAGATATTATGTCTCCATTTTTTACTTTGGAAATGAAAAGAATACAACGCAGTAATGGAGTTTTTGTATCGCCTACTATATTATATTCTATAATATCACTATAAATCATTAAGGAATGTATTCTTATAATGTCGTAAGAATACTGAGGATAATGTGGTCCTTTTCCTTTCATTATAACACCTGTCTGATTTTGTTCTAATTCACAACCAAAAATGTGACTCAAATCAGCACTTTGAATTATAAACACTGATTGATCCTCAGGTAAATGAATGGCAACTTTTTGTGTAATCTTATCTACTGATACATAAATTCCGTCATATTCAAATTTTTGTGCACCTATACGTTTTCGAACTTTGTCATTCATGGCTACAACTATATCAACAATACTTGGATACAATCCAGGTTCAACATGCATCGGTTGAATCTTTTTCTTTTTTCGTCAGGACTTTCTCGTCCATCTAAGAAAGTAAACTTTCCCTCTGTAACGTTTTGGTACAAAGACGGGTACGATATTTTTGAAATAGCAACCTCCCATTCTCCTTTTAGATGTATTTGTTCCGGTAGAAAATTTGTAAAGGAACTAAGACTGTTATTCGGATAACAATTAAAAGAAGCATTAGAAACTAGCTCAATAGTAAAAGAATCCATGACAACTGATCGATAGAAACTCAATTTAAAAAATGACTTACCACTAATCTGAACATTTTCTCAGCTCTTTTTCATAAAATTTTCCCAGAATTTCTTCTTTTTCGAGATCTTTGATGATGTATGTTGGAGGTTTTTTTGTAGATATTGCCGACATTTCAAAAAATTTCATCTGTAAACTGTGGCTTGTAACCTTTTCGGAACGGAATATCATTTTTCGAAATTCTAACTCTATCACCAATTTTGAGTTTTGGTTTAGTATATTTCTTGAATGATTTGTTATACAATATTGATAAAAAATCACTGTTTTTCACATCTCTGGGAGATTTTCCAATTGATCGATTTTTGCGGCAGTTCAATGTAGAAAAAAAATTGCTGCAATTTGGGCACAAATTTTTCACCATGATCTTCAATGTAACGATATATTATATGTTTTAAAGATTGAATTGCTCTCTCTGCAAATGCAGCTTTTGTTTCACTCATTGTTGAGTAAACTTCAATGTCTTTCTCCTTGCAAAACTTTTTAAAAGTTCCCCCATATTCTGTTCCTTTATCAAACCAAAGATTTTCAGGAGTGTTTTTTCGAGAAATCATTTTTCTAAAAGCTTGTAAAGTGTCTTTGGCATACTTTGTTTTCATTGTTTGAACTCTGACAAATCTCGAAAAAATATCTACAGCAACTAATAAATACTTGATTCCATTGTTTTGACTAGCTAACTTGTCTACAAAAGCCAAGTCCATACACCAGATTTCATTGATATATTTAGAAAACGCTTGAAGTCTTCGGAAAGACCTGATTGGTGGACCAAATTTTGTATACGATGTCTTGGTTTGTAAAAACTTTTCTACTTTCTTTTTTGATAAACCACTCGCTTTACTCAAGTTTTGAATAGAACCGTACGCAGCTCTGCCCCTAGAATACAATCTGATTAGTCTTACCTTTTCAGATTTTGAAAGGGATCCAAGTTCCTCTATCTTTTGCTTTGGCATTCTTGTTAATAACAAGTTTAGGAGGAAGTTGAGTTGCTTCCAAAATAGTAAAGTAAATATCTGGAAAATCGGTATTTTTTCGCTTTAGTGTACACACAAAGTCTACAATAGATTCTTTTGTATCTCGATTATCTGATATAATATTGTCTGACTGGCTGAGTTTAATTCGAGGAGAATTCAAAATTAAATCAATAATATGCTTATTGTTGCTCGTTTTCAACCTCGCATTTACAGCACTGTAAACAGAATCAAAATTTTTTGGTACAATCTCCTCTTTTTCTTGCTTTTGTTCCAATTTTTGTTTTGTTGGAAGTGTACTTGATTGATAAACTGAGTACGGAATTAAAACAAACTGTTCCATACTATGTCAATCGTTTAATGACAAAAGGGGTGATGATAGATATCAATTGTAACCCTTTAGTTGAACTTAAAATAATTCTTCTTTTGTGTAGAGGAGTTCTTTTTTGTGTTAGTTCTGAATTTTCTTTTCGATATTTTACTACGTCTTCTTTCCGAAGATCTCGAAGCTCCCCTCTTAATAGGTTTACTAAACACTCGCCCAGAAACTGAATGAAATCTTTTGGGCAATTGAGAATGAATTGTTTTCGAAGCCTTAGAGAAAAATTTTGAAATATTGGGAGAATAGAGAAGTATTGTGTACTCATCGTCCAAAAACTTTGTCTCTATTCCAGCTGGTAAGTAAAATTTTGTTGGAACTGAGCCACTATTACTGCAATACCTAAGTGAATCAACTGTTTTTGGGAAATAAAAATTCGTTCTTTGGTAGATAATATTTTATTCATAGCTTTGGAGAAGGTAGAATATAACCGACTGTACTTGATGAAATAGCTACCCAAACTGTTGTTTCTTCACATGTTGTGGATAACATAAATCGAACGATTGCACATACTAGCATCAAAACTATAACAAAAAATTGGCACAAAAAAACTAAAAGAGATCTATTACATGTACGTCCAAACAATTTCCATGATTTTCGTTCATGATTTTCTTCATCAAAAACAAAATTTCCTAAATTTACGGGCTTGTCACATTGATCGATAATCTTAAATCTAAAAAGAAAAAGTTGACAATGAAATTTAATTAAAGTTTGAAAATGGTAGTACATTAAGAATAATATAATTTACAATTTGTTAAAAAAACATCGAGTCCATGTTCCGTATGCAAATGCTTTTCTTTCTGCACAGTGAAGAGTTTTTGCATGACGAAATGGGTAGTTGCTACACCTCCAATCATATTCTTCATCTTTGAATATCAAAAACTGAACTTTAGGGCAAGCGTAGTCATCCAAATTAATAATCTTTGTTTCCAAAAATTCTGATAAAATCTTACATTTTTCATAACCTTTTGTCTGTGGCTTCTAGATTTTTCAAAGTTTTTTCAAGTTCAGTATATTTTTCGTAACCACTGCTCCAATTGATTCCATGAAGATGCTTGCTGTGTACACCAAAAAGATTGGGTTTGAATTTTTTGGGAGGAAGAAAGGAATATCCTTCTGTTTTTCCATCCTTATAAACTCCTAATTCTTTCACTATATTGTTTTCAATACATTCAATATCCAAAACAACTAGACTCATTCTGTTAACTGATTTCTCTGAAGTTTTTTGTTTAAAATGATTAACAATCAAACAATGCATATGCTGATGAAGCAAATATTTTAACATATAAACAGAAAAATAATCCAGTCACGTGACCAAGAAAGCATGAACTGGGGAGACTAGGTGCAACATAACAATACCCAGGACCTTTTTTTGTAGTAGATTTCACAGATCCAGCAGAGTCATGTAGAATTGCATGTAGTCTAAAAATTTTGGATTTTGCAAAAAAGTAATCCATACAGGAATTTCCGTATCCAATTAGTCCTCCAAAAAGAAATTTTTGGTTCATTTCTTTTAAATTTATGTCCGGGTCCAAAACAATACAGGTACAAAGAATTAAATTTTTTGTTTTTGTATTTGATGAGAAATCTTGCCTAATAATCTCAAAATCTCTTAGAATTTCATTCAATTTCTGTACGTTCATTTTCTACAGCGCATTCGTGAATAATGATACAAGATTTTTTGAAGGTCTCTACATAACCTAGTAATGAAGGAAGCATATCAAGTAATTTATCATATTCTTCTCTTTGTAGTTGTAAAGATTGATTATTTCTCCATTGATTTCCACTTCTACGATATTCTACAAGATCATTTTTTTTGGTATCAGATCGGTATCCTATGTGAATTTTTCTTCTACAATTATGCAGAGTCCACTCAAAGTGAGATATTTGTGAGTCTACGTCCAAATTCTGCAAGTTTGGTAAATTTTGAGATTCTATAAGTGTTAGTGAAACTTTTTGGGACTTTTCTTCTAGAACACTATGAAAAAGTCCCAATTTATTGTGAAGTTTTAAGAGTAAATTTCTTGAAAAACCAATATTCCAACTCATACTGTTCAACACCAATACTAATTGAAAAATGATTTTGAGGATAAATTGTTAAATTACAAGACAAAAACATAAATAACACAAATTATTGTACATTACAGTTCTCAACAAACATAAAGTCTCCCAAAATTTGGGACAGTTCTTTGAATTCGTTCAAAGTATAGTTGACAAAGGCAACTTGTTTCATTGCTTCATTCTCTTTTGCGGTGAACAGTCGAATCTGGATGTAGGAAGGTTTTTTATTTTTGTACCTCTTGATCGTGACACAAACTTGTCTTCTATTGTATGTTGCTATGTCATACACTTTGTTGCAGTTGGCAAGCTCCTGATCCATAGTTGACTCTTTGTCAGAAGTGAGTTCCAATATAGGAACGAGTCCAAGGTTTTCAGCATCGTGAATAACAGTATTTCTAATTGCTGAGATTGTTTCTCCTTCTTTTTCACCGAGATAGACTTGCTGTCTTTTTTCGAGTTGTCCCAACTCATTTTTCTTGAATAGTTGAAAGCAGGGTTCAAAATAAATTTTCCCTTTGTAGGATTTTTGGGACCAAGCAAATCTCCAAATTCTTGTTTGATTTTTTGAGAATTCAATGTAATTGGGACTTGTGTTTTTTCTTGAGAACATTTTTGAAGAACAGACTGATCAGATGAAGAGAAATGAGAGAAATGATTTTGAGATTAAATGAAATTGAAAGTAAACAAAATGAGTCATTCACTGAACCATAAAAGGAAATAGAACTATAATTGGAATTTTTGAGGGAAATTTCCAAATATGGAATTGTGTAGGTGTTAGTGTTCCTATATAAATCCACCATTCTCAGCAAAAATCATTGTTTCAGATGGCTGCAGCTATGTGTCAAGCTCTTCAGAGTATTGTCAAAAATCGCTATTTATTTCCGTTCCCAGTGATTTTTACGAAAAGTATATAGTAACCAATAATTTTTGTGTCTCTACCCACAATTCTTACTGTTCTTTGGAAAATTGTAAGTTCCATATACTTCTGATTGGTTCATCTTTCGATCAAATTTTGCAACGATTGGGTAATTTTCATTTCACATACCAAATTGTCGATTGTCTTTACACTCTGTACAAATACAGATTTTATTCGAATGTTATTTCATCAACTGGCGAAGTTTTCAATCAACTTGACCGCGCTGTTCATCACAATTTGAAATGGAAAGGAGCAGAAAAAATGCCAAGTGTTGCAAAGAAAAGACTGTTACGCAAAAAATTCAAACGTCGCTATTTATGTTCTAACCAGAAACTAGCTTCCACACAAACTATTGGTTCAGCTTTTCTAGAAAGAGTTCGTAAAGTACAAAACTCAAAATATGAAATGATTTGTTAAAAATAATTGACTGTTTTATTGATGGTTATGGATTTGTAAATAGTGATCATGTCAATTTTTCAATGAAAAACTTCTGATATTCCATCTATTTTCTCTCATATGTTTACAAAGTTACCATTAATTACCGAAAAAAAAATCACCGTTGTCAAAAACATTTGCAAAAAAATTTTCAAACATGAAAGAAGGATGTAATATTTCTTTTGATTTTCAAAAAGTTGCAAAAAACCTTTTCAATTTTTTTAACAAGTTGTAAAAAGTGTTTCAATTTTTTTGACATAATGCGAAAAGTGTTTCAAATTTTTTGAGAAGATGCGAAAAGTGTTTTACTTTTTTTAACAAGATGCGAAAAGTGTTTCACTTTTTCACAACAAATGCGAAAAATGTTTCAATTTTTTCGACAAAATGCGAAAAGTGTTTTACTTTTTTCGATAAAATGCGAAAAGTGTTTCAATTTTTTCGACAAAATGCGAAAAGTGTTTTACTTTTTTCTAAAAAATGGGAAAAGTGTTTCAATTTTTTCGACTAAATGCAAAAAGTGTTTTACTTTTTTTCGACAAAATGCGAAAAAAGTTTCAATTTTTTCTACAAAAGGCTAAAAGTGTGTACAAGATGCAATATCGATTAGGTAACTTTTTACTTGTGTACAGTGTTTCTAGTGTTTTTCCGAGTTTTTGTGCAAAAAATAATCAAATGTGTGCGAGTTCGGAGCACTTAACTAAGTTCTAAATGTTTTTCAATGGTTTACCTTGAACCTCTCATCTATTCTTATAATTAAAATGAAATTGAAGAAATTAATTACAGAAAACGAAGTCAAAACCAAACTACCTTTATTTACAAAAACATTTAATCAAAGAGCTGTCGAGCAGCAGAAGAGTTCTGGAGGTTCTGTATATAACGCAGAGCTGGACGAGGTTCCATTGCTGGTGGTTGTTGTGGAGGAGTGTTTTAAGGCGTCATTGTTTCTGAGAATCCCTCATCTTCATCTATTGTGATGGGGTTTTCGACTGATCCTTCCTCCTCCCAAGGAAAGAGGAAGTCGTCGACTGGTTGAGCCACAAATCTTGAGTCCGGAATCTCGGAATAACTCATTCCCACATGATCAGAAACTTCCTCCATCATTTGCATTGTTCCAAGTTGGTTCTCTGTGATGGGAACTTGCATCATATGATGTTCGTTGAAATCCCTTCGCATCACTTCCACCATGTGCCAGACTTGGATTGGTATATCCATTCGTGCCAGAAAAACTCCAGAGATTGTTTCTCGCACTTGAATTTGTACTAGATCAGGTGAAAATTCTACAGAGTACATGACGTTGCTGTTTTGCACTGAGAAGATCATTTTGAGCAATAAATTGAGTACAAGAGTAAAAATGAGAAAGAGTTGAGAGAGGGGTAGTTGACGGAAGATAAATTGAAAATGAGATATTTAGAGCTGAGAGAGCAGGTAGTTGACGGTAGTTAAGTTGAAAATAAAATGATTTTTAGTTAGGAGTTAGGGCTATCTTCAACTCGAATGTGTGGTTTTAACCAATCAGAATTGATTTTCCTTGTTTGGATTGTAGTCGTGTCTAATCAGATTTCAGCTTCCTTTTATGGGATTCTTGAATAAAAGTTGTGTCCAATCGGAAACAAAGCTCGATTTTGGGTATTGTCATTTCCAATCACAAAAATGATCATTTTTATTCTAGTTGTCGTATCCAATCAGAAGACCCTTTTAAGGACATAAATCTTCCAAATAAGAAAAAATATACACAAAAGCAATTGCAAAAATTAATGACCAAAAGTTGATCTCAGTAAAAATAAGAAATATTGCTGATATAAGTAACAAAAGAAAGAAAATTAATAAAAGTAACATCTCTGCAACTTTTTTCATCAAGTTACTTGAATTTTTTGTATGTAATCAATGAGAAATTGCTGATTTTTAAGTAGATAGTCAAGTTCTTTAATTTTTATGTAAATTTGGGAGGATGACTCAAAATTGACGAATTTTTCAAAGCAGACTTCTGGAAATCTGATTCCAAACCGAATCAAGCAGGATTTTGAAACTTGAAAATCTTTAAAGAAATGAAGGAATAAAGAATTTTGCTGAGGTGTTTTTACAAATTTGGGTTTTGGATATGGGATAAAAAGAGTTTTTGATATATTATCGTACGACTTTTTGATCAATTTCAAATTCTCGAGAATAAACAAAATTTCTTTCCTTGTGAGGTGTAATTCAGCCGTAAGTTTAAAACTTTGATACGCAATATGTGAATCAAAAGTAAACTCTTTGAATGAGTAAGTTTCTCTGAAGAGACCTTTACTTAGTCGGATAACTCTATTTTGTACAATAAAGACGTCCAAAAAATTATGAAAAAAGTAAGAGTCAACATCTATTTCATCAATAAGAAAATCAATTGGAATTTTTTCTTTTTTCTTATAAAGTAACTCGAGGAAGCTCAAATGTTTTTTGATAGACATTTTTCAAATCATGTTTTTTTTTCTTAAATAATAAACAGTTCACTTTTAGGAAATGCTCGATTCTGATTGGTTGATTTTCAACAAACAGTGTTACTAAAAGAATACTCATTTGTGATTGGTTGATTTTCCCCAAGGAACAGTAAATAAAACTTATTTCATTCTGATTTTATTTACGTTAAAAGCAACTGCTCTATACTTTGTATAACTACTTGAAATAAATTTCAAATATTTTTAACAATTCAAATTAAGTATAAAAATTTAATATTTTTTTGGGGTATTTTAAATCTCCCACTTTGATATGTACCAAGTTCCATTCCCTTTATATTGAGACTTAAAATTTCTCCCATTTTTAGATGCCATCGCTGAATACAAACGAGAAAGTGCAGTGTGGGGATTGTGGAAACTTGTATGTTAGAGCACATGCAGCTCGACATAGGAAAAATTTCGTGCGAGGATTTATTTCTTGTTACGAATGTAGGTATTTCACTTACAATCAACGGGAAATGATTTATCACGTGACCAAAAAGCATGCTCCATCAACTTCCAAGCAATCAACGGTTTGCTCGTCTTGTGAGCAGGAGTTTCCGAGTTACTACTCTCTCCAACAACATCGGAGAAAAGAACATGGGGCGAAACAACGGAAACCAAGTGATACGGTGGCAGACTTGAACAAGATTGTGGAGGAGGAAGGGGAAGATGGAGAGAAACTCAAAGAGGAGTTGAGTGCTTGTCAGCATTTCTTGGTGGACACTGAGATGGAGAATGGGAGGCATAAGGTATTTAACTTTCAAATGTCAAAGTTAGATACCAAGATTATCAACCAGAAGCTTGAAGAAGTCTTCAACAAGCTAGATTCTGCTGCAAAAATCAATATTGCTCTTGGATTTTTTCTCCGTAATGTCGAAACGGGAGAATATCGGTATTACTATGCACACGAAAACAATAATTTGTTCGAAAAATCGCATTTACTGTGTACGAAAGCGGATTTGATTACAATCCAGAGAAAAGTTGAAAAGTTTGATATCGTGGAGCAATGCACCCAAGAACGTCAGAACACAAAGTGGAGGTTCAAGTTGATCACAACTGTTACTATTTTTGCTGCACTACTGAAAAACATCCCAATGGGATGTCCAGACTGTGTTGCCTGAACCTTTACTACGACATACGCAAGTAAACTGTCTTTTATCGGACAAAGATAAACAACCATACAAAGATCATCTTTGTCTTTTCCGTGCGTTAACAATGTATTTGCATGGTCATAGTAACCTCGATGTTCATACATCTCAGCTGTTTACAGAGTTTATATCAAAATCTGGATACGATGATTTACCTGTTGTAGAGGGAATAGTTGAACGAGACATATTCATTTACGATTTTGATATTCAAGAAGGAGAATATGTTGGAGAATTAGCCAGGCGAAGTATTTGAAAATTTGAAAAAACGGTGAAATTGCTAAGATTCAACAACCATATTATTCACACGAATGATATTGATTCCTTCTTCAAGTGTTTTTGATGTCCTAGCTGTGACTGTTTCTTCAACAGATCAAACAACTTCAACCGACATCTTCTAACTTGTAAAGATCGAGTGCGACATATTTATCCCAAAAATGCGTACACACTACGGGAAACAATATTCGAGAAATTGGATGGCTTCAACATTCCCTACACTGAAGATCAGAAATTGTTTAGCAATTTTGCAGTTTTTGACTTCGAATCGATTTGTGTTCCCACAGAAGAATTGAAAGCAACTGAAACAACTACTTGGATTGGAAAACATGTCCCTATTTCCGTATCAATATCTTCAAATCTGCAAGATGCTCCAATTTTCTTGTGTGAAAAAGATCCAGAACTTCTAATATTTGCTTTGTTTCCAGCTTGGAATTTCTGGCTGAAAAAAGTAAACTACAAATGAGAACCAAGTTTCAAGAAATCGAAAACACTGTCAATGATCGGGTCAAAAAGATTTTTGATAAGCTTAATGCTAGAACTTTAACTAAAAGACTAGAAGTCTTCGATTATGAAGATGAATGTGTTGAGGATGGCGACGAAGATGACATGTCAACACAATTCTTGAGAATTCAAAAAAATCAGTTGATCGACTTGAAACAGCATTTAGAGCGCTATGTTAATTCCTTACCGGTGTTCGGTTTCAATAGCGGCAGATACGATCTGAACCTTGTCAAATCTTATTTGATTCCATACCTTATATGTGATAAAGAAATCGAACCAACAGTCATTAAAAAAGCAAATGACTTCATATCATTCAAATTTGGAGATGTTCAGTTTTTGGAGGGGCAACAACATTGGATTCGTTTCTGAAAGCCTATAAAGCAAGTTAGACCAAAAGTTTTTTCCCTTACGAATGGTTTGATAGTCCAGACAAGCTTGACTGTACGGAGTTGCCTCCATATGAAACCTTTTTCAGCAAACTGAGAAACCACAACCCTCTCGAGAAAGATTTCAACGATTACCAAAAACTGGTTAATGGAGGACTTGATCAAAAAAGTGCGTTGAAAAAGTTGCGTATTCAATCAATTCCACCAACAGGTTTTGAAAATTACTCGTATTTGAAAAACATCTGGGAACAACAAAGCATGATTACTTTCAAAGACTTCTTACGATGGTACAACAACAAAGATGTTGTTCCTACTCTTGAAGCTATGCAAAAAATGATAGAGTTTTACCATGTTAAGAGAATTGACATGCTGAAACTGGGATGCACGCTTCCAAATCTTGCAAATATCTGCTTACACAAGTCGACAAATCACAAATTTTACCCGTTCTTTGAAGGAGATAAAGATTTATGTGAGAAAATTAGAGAAGACATGACTTGTGGTCCATCAATAGTTTTTACGCGAAAAGCTGTTGTCGATCAAACTTATATTCGTAACTCGTCAAATATTTGTAAGACAATTGTTGAAATTGACGCTAGCCAATTATATCCATTCTCAATGTATCAAGAGATACCAACCGGACTTTACACAAGATGGGAGTATGACTCTGAAACTGATCGTTTTAAAGCTAGAAATAACAGAACAAGAAATTTCGAGAACATGGTTATGTCCTTTTATGAAGAATTGAGACCAGAGTGTAAAATTCAGAGTTTTTACACAACCGGAAAGCAGAAAAAAATTGACTGTTTTCATGTTGATGGTTACTGTGATCACTGTAAAACAGTATTTGAAGCTATGGGTTGCTACTATCATTTCTGCTCATGTCAAGAAACCCGTCCATCGTTGTCAGAACAAGATATTGAAAAGGGAAATAAGAAGCGAGAAATGGATGAGTTGAGACGAGAGTACATAAAAGAAAGAGGTTACAAAATTCAGGAAATGTGGTAGTGTGAGTGGTGGAAGCATTTCAAAACAGATTCGTCAATCAAGAATCATGTCAAGACAAATTTTCCTTACAAAAGACCTCTGTCTACTGATTCTTTACTTGAAAAAATAAAGAACAGATCTCTTTTTGGTTATGTGCAATGCGATTTAATAGTTCCTGACGAGTTGAAGCCTACACTTTCAAATTTTCCTCCAATATTCAAAAACATTGACGTCTCCCGAAACAATATTGGAGAATACATGAAAAACTATGCCGAAGAAAACGATTTGCTGAAAAACCCACAACAAATGTTGATTTCCAGTTTTAAATTAGAAAATGGTACAATCATTACACCTCTTCTTAACTTCTATCTAAGTCTTGGACTTCAATGTACAAAAAAGCATGACAAACGAGAATCTGGATTATTCAAAGAAGAATTTCGCTGTACTGAAATGTTGTGCCTGTGCAGCAAGTTGTATTGCTGCTATGATAGTAAGAGCGACAAATTCAAATTTAGCAGTAAAGGGCTCAACAAAAGAACGCTAGAAGACACTGGGGATGGACCAATGTCTAAATACAGACGAGTTCTTGACGATGATGTAAATTTGAAGTAGACCAATCGCGGATTCAAAACCTCCAACCATTTAGTTGGAACATATGAAAAAACTAAAAAAGGACTCAGTTACTTTTACCCGAAAAGGGAGGTACTTAATGATGGAATACATACTAAGCCCTTGAATTTGTAAGTTTATTCTAAAAACTGTAGTAAAACTTCTTACCATACAATGATTTATATGTTATTCAACTTTTCAACAGTAATACAACAATTTACAGTAATTTAATTTTTTTTTCTGAAAAACTTTATTTCTTCTTTGAAGCTTCAGTTAGGTCTCAGCATAGTTTCAGACACTTTCAATTTAAACTCTAATGGTTTAAAAAAAAAAACCATATCTTAAAACAATGAAAAAATCTAAAACCTATCGCATTGGTGTAGAGAATCTTAAAAAATGGTAAGATCGGGCGCCAAAAATTTTTCTGAAACTTACCATCTGAAACCTTATCATCTTAATACATTGGGAAACCTATTCCCTATCTTAATACATAGGAAATCTATTCCCTATCTTAATACATAGGTTGGTGACCGGATACTCTATAGCCTATCTTAATACATGGGGGTCACCAACCACCCCCCCCCCCCCCCACTCTTGCTCACTCATATACTACTCACGTCACTTATTCCCTGTCTGATCACGGTCTGGGAGAGTCGTACTCTGCCCGTGTCGTCAATCGTTCCATAGGGTGCAATCACCCCGGAACCTGGCGCATTCTTGTTGGCGACCAGTCGTCCAGCTGTCTCTATCAGCTTCCTCGCCGTTTGTTCCACGACGGGGTCACCCAAGGTGTCACTAGGGTCCGGGATTGTCACTCGATCTGTTGCTGTCGGGAGCCGTGTCTCCGTTGTCTGACTCATTTCTCGAGGCGTCAAGAGCTCCATCGGGGACAGCCCACGAGGAATAATCCTTGCAGGTATCACCTTCTCCACGGCCGTGGTCAGCGCCCTGCGTTCCGATCGCTCCTTGCAGTCCTGCCTCAAGCGCTTAATTTCTTCACCCTGCTTTTTGTTACAGTCTTCGAACAATCTTTTCCACATGTCTCTGTCGTCCTCCGCAATGAGCATGGTCTTAGTCACCTCGTCCAGCTCCCTTTTTGTCCTTTCCAGTTCGTCTTTTATCCCATCCAGATCTTGCATGGTTTGGTTCGTCTGAACCCTCTGTTCTACTTTCGCCCTCTTTGACGGCACAGCTGCTCTCAGTGGTGAACCAGACGAGGCAGCCTCGCTGTTCATCTCCTGATGAATTCTCGTCAGCCCAGGTTTGGGCTTGGAGGGCATAGGCATTTCACCTGGTTGGTAAGTCCTAGAACTTCCCAATCCAGGCTCATTCGCCAAGTCACTCCCTGAGAGAGCCCCGTTTCTCCACCTCGTCACTCTCATGTTCGGGCGGTCTAGTACTCCCCTCTCTCCATACGCTGCCATCAATAGGACTTCCGTGGGGCGGTCCCCACGGTTGTCATGCCCCAAGATGTTGATCAGGGCGGTCAGCAACATGACTACCTCTGGGGCCTCCAGACCGAAGTCTCGATCCATTAGCCGACGATAGATCGCATCTATCATCGGTCCTACATATGCCTCTGCCAGGTCCATCAATTCATCCAAGTTGAAATTCTCCATACCGTTCTTCAGATTCGATTTGATTTGATTTGATTTCAAGGTTTTGACTCAAGTGAGCAATTAAACGATCAATCAGGATCTGGAAAGGAAGTCACGAATATCACACTTGTAAGTTTTCACCTTAATTTCTCGTTAAAATTTATTTAAAAACAACCAGATAAGAAGTTTTTTATCCTAAAATTTATTAAAATCAATCGGTCTCTAAAATTTTGGAATTCGACCTAAGATTGGACAGTCCAAACTTTGGATCTATTCCTAAGATCGTCATTCAGTTGTTCATGGTCACTAACTCCTTCTTACCCAAGAGCTTAATGACATAACACATAACATAACATACATATCACACATATCATACAACTTAGTCTTTAGCCTAATACCCTCACGCCCGTCACTCAGCCTATACTTAAGTAATATTTCTTATGTAAATATACTTGTATATTAGTATCAGATAATATCACGTTTACCAGCGCGTACAGATCTCGGGGGTGCAGTCGTCCTCTGTTCGGGGGCGTACACTGGAAGCGAAAGCTCCTTCACGTCCATTTCCACGAGGAAGTCTCTCAATCTCGTCAAGGACAAGACTAGGTTCTTTGGGTCCACGTGCTGCTTCTCCGTCGCACTCGTTACCAAGAAGCATAGGTATTTTCCCGGTATCTGTGACGCCGCCGGAGGTAAGGCCGCTACGCCCCCTATCCCTGGTCTTTGCTTCCAAAGGAATTCCACGTTTTTGTATTCTCTCTTAAAATCTGCCGCTAACGCTGTCCTAAAACTCATGTCTGCTGTGATTGCTATCGCACATGTTCTATTTGTGAGTATAAAATCACTGTCTGTTAGTATTATGTTACTTGAATATTCATTTGGTAAGTTAAAATATGACTCAACTACCCTCCCTATTTCAGGTTTCTTAGGTTCTTCGCCTGTTTCTGCTTCTAAGTCTCCTGTTTCTCTTGCTACTCTTAATTTTTTATTATCAAGTTTTCAGTGTGGGTAAGTCCTACCCCCACTCCCCGGACAAAAATACGCATCGACGTCCCCGTCGATCGCATACCGGGTATCAAATCGAGATTGGAAGCCGAAATGAGTAATCGCCCTTCCTGGGCAGCCCAGGAAGGATCATCTTGTTTGGTCTTCATGTATTTTATGCTTTCACGATCTACTTCTTGAATCGTGACACTGGTCTCCTTTGGGTCCGACGTCATTTCGTTCAGCCATTCTAAGACAAGCAGGTTCGTCAAGTCTTGTTCATATGACTGCTGTTGCTCGTCGTCGAATTCTATCTCGGGTTTCGACCGGTCGTCGACCCACTCATCGTCGTGATCATCGATCATGTCAATGTCTTGTGACACCGTTATTTCTTCTAGACCCACTACTTCTTCCACTATCTTCTTCAGATCTATCCTGTCCACTACAAAATCGTCGCCGTAAGGGTTATATTTCTTCTTGGATCTTGTCCTGTCATTCTGACGAGTCTGTATCGTGAACGGAAGATCCGATTCCAAGTTCTTAGGAACCTCCCTTTGTTCAGGGTCCTGCCAGTCCTCCTCTGCATAGGGTAAAGTTTCATCGTCCGCTTCAATCACGTCATTTGGGTCCAAGTCCAGTGTTGCACTTGCTCCTTCCTCTATAACCTCATTTCCATCGTTCTTTTCCCTGGTGCCCTTCTCATTGACCTCACAAGCAGGGTCCATCATTAGATAATCCCCTTCTTCCATGTCTGCAGGTATGCACCAGTCTTCTGTCGATGAATTGTGTGGCTTAATGTTTTCGTAATGAGCGGCTCGGCCACTACTCAGTCTATAAAAGCGTCCCTCCTGGTGCACTTCCGTAATCATGAAGGGTCCCCTCCACTTTTTTAGGAGCTTTTTCGTTCCTTTCGGTGGTATAACGTTCTGAAATACCCATACGTAGTCTCCCACCGAGTAAGCTTTCGCACCAGCTGCTTTCTTGTCGAATTTTTTCCTCTGCCTTGCCTGTGCTTGCTGAGTATTTGTGTCCAGTTAGCATCATGTGTGGACTAACCCCAGTGGTGGAATGTTGTGTGCTATTGTAAGCTCCCATCACCTGCGGAAGATATCTGTCCCAATCGGTCATGTACCTGGAACAATATACCCTCAGCATCGACACTAACGTTCGATTCTGCCTTTCCACTAAGCCATTTGTCTGTGGATGGTATGTCGTTGAGTGAGCTTGAGCAACTTGCGAGCGTCTCATTAGCTCTTTCGTGAGTTCTCCTACGAAAGCTGTTCCGTTATCCGATTGAAACGTCATCGGACAACCGTATCTCGCTATCCACGTATTGATCAGGTGGTCGCACGTCTCTTCCGCCGAGGCAGTTAGGCAGGGCACGGCCTCTGCATACTTCGTGAAATGATCTATCATGACCAATACCTGATTATAACCAATGTCTGTCATGCATATCTTTTGGTGATCTATCTGCACCACCTCGTTAAATTCAGACGACTCGATCGATTGCAAGGGAAATCGCAATTTCCTTGGATCCTTGACCTATTGGCATGACAGACATGCTGTTACCAACTTCAGGCATGCCTTTTTCATTCCAGGCCACTCGAAGCGCTTCAGGATCCTCTGATATACCTTGTCGATCCCCTGACGGCCCATCTGATCATGCGACCTGAATAATAGTTCTGTCTGATAGAGTTTCGGCAACACTATCGCGTTATACTTGTATAGGATTTTGTCTTCTTCTCTTCTTTTGCAAGCCACAATCCCGTCCTTGTTCAAATATAACCTCCCTTCCTTCTGCATGAAGTACTGTCTCAGGATACGATAACTGTCTTCCTCGAGGTCCCCTTTATCCGGAGAACCATTCTCGATCCACCTTTTCAGGTTGCTTGTCATGCGATCATTTCTCTGCGCCCTTAGAAGATCCGAAAGTCTGTATCTCGCCTTCAAGTACGTCTTCATGACCCTCATCTGACTATTCAGCTCATTGGGCTGGTGTGTGTCTTCTTCCATCTTAACGCACCAAATCTTCGCCAGCGGCTGTGTTTCTTGCTTGAACGGCTGGAGAGCAGTCCTGACTACCTCTTTTTGTGGCAACAGACTTATCGAACGTTTCGATACGACTTTTGTCTCCAAATCATCCGCTGCGTTGTCAAAGACTCTTTCGCTTGGTATAAGGTAGCGATCACTGTCAGGATCCTGGTACACCTCTCTGTCCAGATCCCTTGCCCGAGTTTCCACTAGTAGTGTGTGGATCGCTAGTTCGGACAGTTCTGATCCCGAGCTCGAGTTCCTCTCTGAATAGGTGTCAATTCCTGAGTTTCGGGAATTGTCATCTGTTGAAGAGGTTGTGATGGAGTCAGCACGCTCCTCTCGATCATGTCTGTGCCTTCTTCGCATCCATCTGAACTCCCCGGACAAAACCTTGTTCCCCAGGTCCTGTTTCTCATCAGGAACTTTTTCATCTACCTCAGACTCCCCGGACAAACGTTCTTGTCCCGGGTGTTGATCTTGTACTCGCTGGCTCTTCTCATCGTTCGTCTCCCCGGACAAACAACCTTGCAGCAGGTTTTGTTCTACCTTTTCACCTTCTTTATCCTGGTCCACAAAGGTAACGGTTTTCCTTCGCGTACTGCTCCCCTGTTCTTTCTGTCCGTAAGAAGTACTGGTTAAAATCTCGTGGGGTATTGAGGATACTAGTTGCTGAACTATTGTCCTACAATCCCTCTCGTTCTCTTCGTGTTGTCGTCTGGACGGCATGATATTCATTTTCTCCCTGATTGTTAGTGAAGCCACTGCTGCTGTCCACTCGGGGTCATCTCTGGTCACTTCTCTTTCTAAGAATCCACCCAGCATCCACATCACTTGCGGTGTGACCTGCACCGTTTTATCCAATAATGAGAGGCTGTTTATGTTCATGCGAGAGAGTTCTTGTTGGACCAGGTTTGAGCGCAGCAACAGATTCAAGGGGACCGGTTCCTACTTGGATACAATCTTTATCTCGGCTGCTTTCTCCACAGGTAACTCAGGATGTCCTGGAATTGGATGTCCAGACTTGTCCCACCAACTCGTCAAGGGAAGCGCTTCGTAAATTTCTTTGTCCAGAAACGAGAACCCTTCCTTGATTTCTGCTTGATTGGCTTGCTTCTGTTCCAATCTTTCATAGAACTCAGTTTTCTTGCTGAGACTGTCAGCATTCTGGTGTTTATCACGCATCCTGTGTTCGATTATCATATGGTAGCCATCCAATCTTACTATCCATCTACCAATATAACTCTGATCCATCGAGTAGGTCTTCAACCAGGATAACGCTCTGTTGTCTACGCGTAACTTAAAGGGAGCGCTCCCCAAGTATGCGCGGTATTTTTCCACAAATGTGACTACTGCAAACATTTATGCTTTTGGTGCGCCATATTTCATCTCAGTGTCACTCAAGACCTTGCTGCCGTATGCAATGGGACGGAGAACCATTCTTCCATTCCATTCTTGCTCCTGATGCAATATTCCTGAGATGGCTACTACCGATGCGTCTGTGTCAAGAACATACATGCCCTTTTCTGTGGGCATGCCTAGCACTGGCGCTTCGCACAGTTCCCGCTTTATGTTTTCGAAGGCAACTTCTGCTTCATCGTTCCATTCGAACTTTTTCCCTTTGATGCGCATCAGCTTCTGCATCGGATACACCTTGTCCGCATATCCTTTTATGAACTCCCGGTAGTAGTTGGCAAAACCTAGGAAGCTCAGGAGCTGTGTGTCCGTTCTTGGAGCCTTCCATGTCAACACTGCTTCTACTGCTTCCGGGTCTGGCCTCACACCATGCCTGTCCACCATTCTTCCCAGGTACTTGATTGAATC
Organism: Symsagittifera roscoffensis; assembly: GCF_963678635.1. Lineage (NCBI taxonomy): Eukaryota > Metazoa > Xenacoelomorpha > Acoela > Convolutidae > Symsagittifera > Symsagittifera roscoffensis. The sequence continues at coordinate 50,986,472 of NC_087063.1, read as the reverse complement.
CCTAAGGATTTCACATTTCGATGGTTTGCACTTCAAGCCTGCTCTTTTCATGCATCCAAAGACCTCATCGAGCCGATCAACATGGTCTTCCAGGGTTGGTGTCGCTATGACCACGTCGTCCACGTAACACATCACAAGATTCCCGAACTTCTTTGTCACTCTGGTCAAAGCCTGAGCCATTAGTCTTTGAAAAGTGGCCGTTGCGTTGCACAAGCCGAAGGGCATCCTCTTCCACTGGTACAACCCTAATTCGCACGCGAATCCGGGTTTCTCTCTATCCTTCTTCCGCAGAGGGACCTGCCAGAAGGCAGAACCCAAGTCCAATGTGGTGAAGAACTTGGCATCACCAAGCTTAGACTGGCTCTCGTCTATTCGCGGTATCGGGTACGCATCTTTTATCGTTACCGCGTTCCAGTAACGAAAGTCGCAACAAAACCTAAGCTGCCCCACTTTCTTTTTCGCCATTACTACCCCGCAAGCCCATGGCGATTTCGAGGGTTCTATCATGTCGTATTCAAGCAACATTTCTATTTCCGCTCGGCACGCTTCCGACTTGTGTGGCGTCATTCGTCTTGCGCCTTCCCTATGGGGAACGGCGCCCTCTTCAAGTTCGATTTGTGTTCGAAGAAATTACAGCAACCGAAATCCGCCTTATTTATGTTTTGAAAATACATCTGCGTTCCGATTTAAGAGGTCCCGCAATTTTTCGAAATCTCCCTCACCTATTTTCCCTTTTAAATGTTCTATCTCTGGCAAAACCGGTTTGTCAGATTCTAGTTCATATGACGAGGGGCGTTCCGAAAAATTCGAGCAGCTCGATAAGCCGTCGTCCGTTTCGGATTTCATTGAAAACCATTTATGATAGATTTTAATTCATTAATCCTCTTTAAAATTTTATCTTTATTGGCATGATAAGGACAGTCTTTCACACTATGTTTCTTCAAGTTTTGTGTCTCCTCATAGTCGGTCCTCATCGGCAAAGCGTAACCAAGCTTCTTTCCACGCTTAAATCACCGAACTCTGACTATTTGGATTCGGTACTAAACAAACCTGTTTACTATCGCTTAACGAATTTAAATTTCTCATTCTAAAAATCGCCACCACAGCCTGTCCTGGCTGTAGTTTCACTTTTCTATCTAAAAAAATTGGTACCTTGTTTTCGTTTGTTATTATCCTATTAATCGGTTTCTTAGCATATTTCCGGTCCGAATTTCTAATCTTTATCAGACCGTTGTTCAAGTCAATCATCACGTCAAAATTCCTGACGAAATATCTGCCCAAGATCAATTGGTCGGCGTCGTTCAAATTTTCTACCACCAGGAATCTCATCCAAAGATCCCGTACTCCCATGTGGAGAACCGTTATTGGTGTTTTTCCGGCTACGTAGATCGCTCCTCGATTGGCGGCAGCCAGTCGGAGATTCGTTGGAATCAGATCTTCCCTCGTGAAGCCCATTCTTTCCCAAGTTTTTATTGGCATCACACTCACTGCCGCTCCTGTGTCCAGCAGCCCTGTGACTCCGATTTTCTTTCCGTTGGTGTCGAGCAGATGTGCGGTCACATCTGCTTCATACCCAATGTGTACTGCATCTTGTTCCATCATGGCGTCATGGCCTATCCTGCGGACTTTGAGTTCCTCCTCACCCATATTGATCTGCCCTATCTGGTCACTGTCTGTTGTTACAGAAATCCTAGTGTAGATACTGATCCCATCCACGTTCAGCATCACTTGATACGGCCCATAGACCTCCAGGTAGCGTCCATAAAGTTTCTTTATGCGAGGGCCACCCGTTGTTAGTAGTGCTCGCACAGCTCTCGACTCAGTGCGTGGCTCCACCTGCCTCAGATCTGCATATGTGTCCAAATGCATCAAAGTGAACTCGGATGGTTCACTCAGATTTCTGATTACCTGTTGTCCAGTCACTGAGGTTATAGACTGTATCTTGCTTCCTTGTGGCACCATGCCGAACCTATGACCGGAGATCACATTAAGTTTCATGCTCAAACTGCTTGGTGCTTTAGTCTCCTCGACGTCCGTTGCTTCGAAGGCATTCAGTTGCTCCTGTAGTTTCTCATTCTCCAGTTCGAGTTTCACTTTTTGTTCGAGCTCTTTCGTCACCAGTTCCTGCTGCACTCTATTTAGAGCATCCCTTGCGGCTGCCCTATAATCAAACTTGAAGTCATCGGCCGTAGTCACTGGTTCCGGTTCACGTGTCTCTTCAGTTACCGCTAGCATTTTCTTCGTCGCCAGCTCTTGCGGTTTGTCTTTTCTGCGCGCATCCGCTTCACTCAACAGGCGAGCCTTGCTGGCTTTCACTCCTGATAAAGCTTCCTCATGCCTTGGATGCTTGATGTCTGCCACTGCATTCCAGAATTGCGGACAATCTGATTTAAAATGACCTTCCAAGTTGCAAAAGAAACACCTCGGGCCGAATTTTGCAATTACTCCCCTCATGAAATCCTCATGGTCAACTTCTGATGCATCTTCGTCCTCGAGGCTAAAGCCTATTGCTTTCATGCCTTGTTTGTAAGTTGGGCATGCTGACACATAATGGTCCGTTGAACTGCAATTGGCACAAGAGAGTCTCTTGTCCATATCATCCCTCGGTTTGTACCAGTTGTTCCCTTGGTTTGATGGTCCGTTGTTAAAATTTCCATAATTGTTCTTATAGTATCCAGATCTCGAAGGAGGTTTCAACAAAAGATATTCTTTTGACTTGAGCCTCAACTCCTCTGGTGTTGGAACATTGGTTGATAGTGGTGTGTAATGCGTTGCTACCATTGTTCGAAGTTCATCATTCTTCACACCATCGATGAATTTTGAGGCTACTGCCAGGTTCATTCTTCGGTTCGACTCATCCGGTTGGCTGCGTCTTCTCAACATTTCCAAGTCATCTAGAAACTTGTCTATCGTTTCATCTTCTCGTTGCCTCCGTTTTTCGAAGCGCATCATCGCTTGGTGCCCCTGCTCCCCTGATCCAAAACGGTTCAACAAGATTTCGAAGATTTTCTCGGCTGTGTCACGCTGATATTGCTTCTTGGCCATGACACAGTTCAGGGCTGTCCCTTCCAAGTTACTGGTGAGTGCACTGCATTATTGTCTTTCCGACAAGTCCTCTTCTTTGAAATGCAGTTTCATTACCTCTATCCAGGTATCAATACAGCCATCAGATTCGTCTTTGTAGCATCTTGGTTTCTTAAAGACTCTTTTGGACTTCTCACTGCGTTCATTGGTTTTGGATAACCTTGTAAGGAAGGTCTCTAAAGACCTGTTTAGGGGTTCAAAGGCTGTGGCCATTGCCGTGGCATCTCTCGAATGCCCCGCCTGAGTGTCATCACACCTTGTCAAAGGCTCTGTGAGTGTTTCCCCTTTGGCCCACATGACTCCTCCCTGGGCTCGCATGTCTCCTGTTACCGGAATCACTTCTGCCAGTCGCATGTGTGCCTTGCGTTGGTCGTTCGTTAGAGGTCTGTCTGTTCCCCGTTGAACTTGCTCTACTGTTCGGGCCCCATGTTCTATTATCCCTTGTGGCGTAGCCTGATGAACTGCCCCTACCTCTAGTGGATCCATATGTCCTCTTCCTTTGATGGTCATTGAAGTTCACCTTCGGCTCCCTGCTGGGACCTCCCGAGTTCGGTTTCCCTTCTTGTGGTCCACTCTTGCTGCCTAGTAGCCCGTAAAACCTATCCATGATAGCCTGCGTTCGCCTCTCCAACATCGTATCTATCTTTGTGTCAAGATTCCCAAGAGACTGCTCTTGCTGAATTCTCAACTTCTCCATGTCGTCTCTTAAGCGTAACTCCCTCTGTTCCGCTTCTCTTGTCAATCGCGACACGTTCTTCGCTATGTGCTCGTCCGTTCTTTCTTTCAAGCGTTTTTCGCTCCTACCAACTTCTTGTCTATTGCGGTTTATTTCTTCCCGTGAACTTTCTCTCTCTCAATGTGAACTGCTCTTTCTAGTTCACTCATTCTTAAGGACATCTTTTATTTTTGTTCTCCTATACTGCCCACTATGTTGTTCAAGGCTTCTTCTAATGCTGCCCCGTTATCCACGAGTGGCGTCACTAGTGGCGGTGTCACCCTGTCGGTCCCAGGTAGCTTCGTGCTTGTCGAGATTCGGGCTTTTACTCTCTGTCTCGGGTCTTTTCATTATCCACTTCAGGATCCGCCAACGCGTTGCCTAGCCCTCTGTTTCTACTCTCCCCAGTTTGCGGCTCTGAATTTGTCATAATCGCGAAGCCTCTCGACTGGCCCGGTGTGTTTACCTCTTTGCTTATCGTTCTCACCACACCAAATTTGTCCATGGTTCCAGTCTCTCTTTCGACGTATGCCTCATTCTCCTGGGTCGAACTTTTGAGGCTGACTTGAGACCGAAAGTCCACTTGCTCTCCTTCGTCCTCTTCTTCCTCCTGGGATTCACCTTCATTTCCTGTGCCCACTCCCATGGTGAATGGAAAGATGTTTCCTAAAGTGTTCCTCATTCTTTCTGAGAACGATGAGGACGTTGTTTGTTTCTCAGTCCCGCCTGCCATCATTGTGTTGTCTGCTGGAGATCTTCTAGTTCCCCTTATTTCAGTTGAGATGTCGGACAGTTCCGACATCTCCTCTCGGTCCAATATCCCGGTGAAAGTGGCAAAATCATGGCCTTGTTCTACCGGAGTAGATTCACTTGCCAGCCTACTGCCTCTCCCTTCCAGTCCATGTACTTCCTGGTTGTCATTCATGGCCTGGTCCGTATTGACCTCCACTTCTATCATTTCTTTTTGCTCTTCTGAGTACTTCTGACTCCTCGTTTCAACCATTCTGCCTGAAACCGTCTCCCCTTTGTCGGTCTGGGCTCGTTTGATCCGATCCACAAAAGGGTCGGTCATTGTTTTTGTTTGCTTTCCAGTTATGAATTTTTTAGAGCTATTACCTCGTTTAGGTATCCTTGACTTGTCTAGACTCATTCTCAATTTGTCACTTCTTAATGCCTATACACACAATTCGATTGCTAGTGACCTTATAGTTTGACTATCAATAATAATGACACAACACAATAAATTTCAGAAGATTCTATTAAATAGTGACCACGAATCCCTGTATGTTATCAGAGTACAGCTTGTATATAATTTACTCACACGAACCGGTTATCGGTCGTAAGATTTGAGAACTAGCACAATATGATGTTATCAGTCAATTTAAAAGGTAGTGTACTCACTACCCAATCAAGCACAAATTATGTTGATTTAAAATCAAAAAAAAGTTTAAAAGAATAAGAATACCTCTATGAAAAAAGTATGTGTATTGTACTTTTAGTCGGTCGCAGTACAATAGTCGAACTTGTCTTTTAAAGAAAAAGCTTTCCCTGCTTGGTGCTGCACCAAACAGACAAAACTTTGAAGGCAGTAATTTTCTCAAGTGGGCGTCTATTGCACCCACCGAGTACTGTGTTACCTATCTGCCTTCGGACTGCCCGAGCTAGACCTACTAAAATCCTCAGGGCAGTCACTTTTCACGAAAACGTATTGGGTTTCAATCCACACCAATTAATTACGCTCCTTTTAGTTTAGACTTAGTGTCGCAAATATCCGAGTTCGGACTTGTTTTGTTTTGGTCTGGTCTTTACTGAAAGCAAGTTACCAGTGCAGTTACTGATTCCTAGCCTGTCTGCTAATAACCTAATACCTCTCACTGTAGTCTTTCTTCTGTTTACCTAAGTCCTTTAATAAAATAATACCCCTCCGGATTGGCAAAAATAGGACCCTACCGGATTGGCAAAATAGGACCCTTCCGGATTGGCAAAATAGGACCGCTCCTGATTGGCAAAATTTAGACCCCTCCGGATTGGGACCCCTCTGAGTTAGCAAATATAAGACCCCTCCGGATTGGGACCCCTCCGGTTTTGTGAAAACAAGACCCCTCCGGATTGGGACCCCTCTGAGTTAGTAAATATAAGAACCCTCCGGATTGGGACCCCTCTGAAATAGTAAATATAAGACCCCTCCGGATTGGGACCCCTCCGGTTTTGTGAAAATAAGACCCCTCCGGATTGGGACCCCTCCGAATTTGAAAAAAATTTGGACCCCCCCGGATTGGGAGCCCTCTTGTTTTGTAAAAGTAGCTTTTCGGAGACTTCCTTCTTTCAACCTATACCCCTCCGGATACGTTCTCCGATGCTATATTGCTTTTTAAATTAACTAGGAAGGGTATGTTATCCTTTACTAGACCCTTCCGGATTGAAGTTAAGCCTCTTATTTGACAATTCACGCTAACGGTGAAGGGTCTTATCGCTAGCCTAACTTCGGCTCGATTAAGGTTTTCTTGTGCCTTTAGCCTTCCCTTTTCGTCTAGAACAGCCTAAAATTACTTTATTCAACCGCTATTACCTTTTGGTAGGGGTGTAAGGGCTTTCCTAAAAAAAATTTATAAAACGTGAAGGGTCTACCCTCCCAAATTTGTGAATTTGCTAAAACAATGTCAAAAAACTTTCACGCTTACTTTTTCGAAAAACTTTTGTCTCTATCAGTAAGCTCAGCTAATTAATTTCTGATCTATTGGTACCAAGATCAACTGGATCTGTCAAGTGGTTCCAAAGTTATTGACCAAAACGTCTTTTTTCTAAAGTCAAGAAATTTCTCTCTTACAGGTTCCACCTAACTTTTTCCGCAATTTTGTTCTTTTTGATCTAAAAATTATTGATCCGAGCTCATAAGGCCTATACTCTTCTAGTTCAATGCAAAAGACCCGATCTAAAACGCTTTAATTGAAAAAATTTGCGAAAAACTGTACCCCTCCGGATTGATGATTCCACCAAATCCAACACGTTAAGTTCGATTTCTCTGCAACCCGGAAGGCTTTCGGGAAGTGGGTTTTAAAACTTGTAGATTAACTAGTGGAAGTTGTCCGAACAACTTTTTTTACTGTCCTAACTCAAAAATTTCAAAAAAATATCTGAATTTATAGTGTTCCGTTTTCTCAAAAATCACGAAAATTCAAAAATCTTCACTTCCGGTTCTAACTATTATAGTAGTGCAGTTACGATGTAACACACTAATTTAGCTCTTTTTTCCGTTTCAAAAATTATCGATATCTCAAAAATCGCGATTTGCGGGGTGATCAAAATATCGCTATTTTGACCCTAAAAACCGGTCTGCTTTCTGTGTTTTTCACTGAAAAACGATATAGGAGTATTAATAAATGCTTTATAAGTAATAATATTAGTAATACTATACCCCTCCGGGTTTGTTTAATATCTGAATTAAGGTGCTTAACTCGGATATTCGCAGTTCGGTGAAGGGTCACTACAGTGCAGCACTGTCGAGCCCCCCACAGATTACTATCTTAATTTTTGTACCAAAAGGGATACAAAACTTGTTAACGATACCCAACAGTCGACTGTTGTTGTCGTTGAGCCCTTTCTTGTTGCTCTTTGTACTGCTTGCCGGATCAGTCTTCTCCCAAGACCCCTCCGGATTGAGCGCAAACCAGCTGACCCTTCCGGATTGAGCGCAATTTATCATTAACGTGCTTAAATGCTCAAATAACCCTCCAGTACAAGCCTCACAAACGGGCCACAAAATTGATCGTAACAATCTTGACTGATATAAATGCCTGTAACAACAATATATCTATCAACAACAAACGGTAGGGTCGCATCACATCTCGTCTTGGGGGATTTTTTCTACTGATTTTATGTTTTTTTTACTGTTTTTGGTTTTTTCGGTTGTTTTTTATGTTTTTTGTTTTTCTTGGGTACTATACTACTTTTTGTTTGGTTTTATATATATCTTTAAGTGTTTTTGGTCACAAACCTCTCAGGGAACGAGGGGATGGCTCGTTAACGGTTCTGCCGGTCAATATGTTAAAAAGAATAACACCCAGGAGCGCCATAAAAACAACTATGTAACATTCGCCCGGAAGATACATATCGACGGAAAATAAAGCTAGGTTCTAAGACGACTGGCCAACGTCTAAACAGAGCACTACATGCTTTTCATCGTCTCTACCAAGCCAGTACTTTTGGTGGTCTTTCTAACATCGGGTCGACAAAAACATTACTGCTTTCGGCTTCGGTCAAAACACTCAAATTAACTAGATTACATGCAGAAATAGTGAGCTCATGGCTGGGTCTCAGTATCCCCAGACCACGAGGTCACTCCTAAAATCAGGGCTACTACTATTTATTGAATTATTATTGTTTTTGTTCAGTAGATAAAAATTATCATCTCCATCGAAGATGGATCAACCCTTTTCCCACACTCCTAGCTTCTCATCCTAGCAAAATGAATTCAGATGTTAATTAAATTCAATTCAGGACATAATAGGGAAGCTAAAAGTTTATATAAGATGATAACAGTTCCAGTCCCAAGACCCCTCCGGATTCTTGAATCCGGGGAAATAAGACTCTTATTCTCCTTCCGGAAGGCTGTCTTCCACCCTACACCGTTGTTCGCAACGGCCTTGTGCCATTCTGCCAGATTGGCACAGCGCAACCTTCCGACGAAACACGAATCAGAGAGAAAAGGCCTTAACAGCAAAAAAGTGCTTGAAAGGAGGGTCGAAGTATTCTGAAATTTTCTATTTTTAAAATTTCGATTTTCAAGTTGATATTTCTCAGAAATACGAAAAACGGCCATTTTGACCAAAAGAACTAGGAAAATCAGAACAACGACAAATATTGTGAAAAACAGTCGTGCAAGAGACGGAGAATACGAAGCCTCTTATCGTGGCAGCAACGCACGATAAGACCCTTATCAGCGGATATTAGTGGAGAAGGAAGCTTCGGTGGGGAAGGAATATTCCACGGAACCCTCCCGGGACGCAAATTAGAAGAGATACGAGCGTTATCGCAGGAATATTACGGGAGCGGAGGCTTGGTCCCCCAGAGACTGTTTTATGTGAAGGGACTGTATAAAACTGACTGTATAGCTACTTGGATGTCGTGAAACTTTAAATTAACACCGGTATAGTTTGATATTTTAGAATATGAGTAGCTAGAAAGAGGAAAGGGTCAATCCATCTCCAATGGATTTAATATAGAACAGTCACACAAAAACAGATTAAAATAGGTTGTTCGAGCCGTGTTTTTAATGACAATCACGTAGTCTGAGGATCCGAGACTCAGCTATGTGGTTGTGTTCGCATGTAAACGAAAGCTGATCAAAAGTCGTTTGACTGATGGCCTAAAAATGGTAACTTTTTACTTTGCCCTAAACAGACCAGAAAATCAACTGGCAAGGTCGAGACGGTAAAAAACGAGTAGGATTAAGGTAACTGACGCCTGCCAGTCGTTAATAGCTACTTTTTCTACGCTCCGTCGCTGTGTAGTATTTGGGCGAATGTTACATAGACGTTTTTATGGCGCTCCTGGGTGGGCCTGTCAAAGGCATAAGACCATCATGATCAGCAAGCGTTTCAGCGACGAACCCTCCGCTCCGGGCGTAAGCCCGAGGTAGAGGCCTTAATGACCGTTATTGTACTGGGGGGAAGGTGCGTACCCTCCGTCCAGTACTATTTAGCTTTTTAACTTAGTTAACACCGAAAATTCAACAGCCCCCCATAGAGAATTTAGCTTGCTTTGACGCTTCCTGAAGTTAATTGAAGGCCCTTCTAAGTGAGGTTCAGAAATTTGTAAATTTTGGAGGTACCCTCCGAAGTAACCCTCCGGAGCATATTAAGCATCTTATTGACCCTCCTTAGTAAATTTAAGGGGACCCTCCGAGGTAACTTGGGTGATTAAGGTACCCTCCGAAGTAACCCTCCGAGTTAGGCTAAGTGTCTTAACAACCCTCCTGAGTGACTTAAACTTCTTAGCAACCCTCCTTGTTAGAAGCTTGAGGAAACCTTCTGTGGCAATTTGGGAGACGGAAAATATCCATTTAATTAAGATCATATTAGGATATTAGGCGTGCTTATTAGGATCATAAGAGCCCATTTTGACACGGAAATTCGTGATCAACTTTGGATTCTAGATCGGGTGTATCAGAAGTACCCGAACAAAATTTTTTTATTGTGATTTTGGTTGTGTGGTTGCCTTGAGCTACTTAATAGGAAAGTTCGGGCAATCCGGGAACAAATAAAGGAATACCTCGGTGAGTGTATTAGGCAAATACACACTCACTTGAGAAGAAAAGTTGTTCCCTACTCTCGTGCACTTGGAGCAATCCGGGTGTGGGAGAGCTTTTTCATAGACTTTAGATATTTTTGATCAAAGGTTGCCTTGAGCCACTTAATAGGACAGCTCGGGCAATCGCAGGGCACCTAAAGGAAGACCTCGGTGGGTGTATTAGGCAAATACACACCCACTTGAGAAGACTGTGTCCTGGGCTTTGTTCTTTCGGATCGTTCCGATTGGGGGAAGTCTTTTTCTTTAAGGCTAAGTTTTATTGATCTGTTTCTGAGTCATCACTGCTTTTTATCAAAGATTGTTTAATTTTAACAAAGCAGTGACTTGATAAATTGTGTGGCGATAAATTGATACTGACAAAAGGTCGCTGTCACCTGTAGGATATTCTTATCTGATTATCTACTGTGTTTGGTGTGTTGATTATATCTTGTGAAAGTTTTGTGATACTGTTATAATATACGACAGGGTTGAGCTAGCATTATATCAATACTGAGCAGGCTCTGTGTGTGTGTAACTCATACTGAGTCACTAGGATTGTCGTTGAGAAACCTAAGAGACACTCTTGATACTTACGAGATCGAGGAGGCAGCGTTAATTAATTTAGCTTGAACTTGTTTGCGGTACGTGTGCATCGCCATTAAATCATACGAAAATTTTTTTTGTCACAAAGCATGCAGCGCAGGGACTCGTTAGGATTGACTACTAAGATTCCCAGGCTGAGTAAGGGCAGCACGCGAAAATTTAAAACTAGGCGTAGCCAGTCCTAGTTTAGCAGCGCCTCCGACGTGTTTGCCGAAACCGAATCGACTAAAGGTCAACTTGATCTTTCAGTGAGCGAAATGAGATTAAGGAGCGAGAAAAACCTCGATAGCGATCAAAGGCGGGGTGCCGAAGCCGGAACCGCGAGCGAAACGCTTGTGGACCCCTTTGACGAGGGAGAACAGACGCTCATTCGACCCGACTTTGAGCCGAGCGAGGACCTCGAGCGGGAGGAAGTCGAGAGGACGGAGGAGACCTCGGAGCGTTCCGAGGTCGAGCCGCGAGAGGAAGTGTTATTTAAGGGGATGTCCAAATCGGAGACCAAGAGTCACAGATGGAGGGGAGAATACTCACATTCGGCTAGTACCCACTCATCTTTGGCCAAGCAGAGCAACAACGCGATGATGTCGAGTATAAGCCCGGGTGAAGGACAACCGGGTTCGAAGGCCAAGAAGAATTGGAAGTCTTTGTACGACGAGCGCATGGCGTCACTACCAACTGTAGGTTTAACTTCCAGTTATGACTACCCGGAGACATCCCATCCGGATGTGAACTTCACACCGTGCCCAAGGAACGACATGAGCAGGAAGGCGTCGTCAGCCTCGCCGACCAGGCCCATGTCAGATGGGATAACGATGGGAGCGTCATCAACCTTCGATAGGTTGATGACGTCGATGAGCAAGCAAAAAGGCGGTGCGTCATCAAGCACCAGGCTGCAGCCGCAGTTGACCTCATCTTTTCTGGGACTAACCCCGTCATTTGGGGCCACTGGCGACATAAGTGACATGTTCGCTGGCGTAATGAATGGTCTAGATGAACTGAGACGGGACATGACCAAAAGAATAGATCAGGTCGATGAGAGAGCTCACAAGGGTCAAGAGAATCTGAGAGATGAACTAACGCACGTGAAGTCGCAGGCGAGGGTTGATCAAGCTCAGTTGATTCGCAACACCGATCAATGCCTGGCGGAGAGCCTGGCACAGGCAAGCAAGGAGTCATACGAAAGAGAGGCTAGGATGACCAGGGAGATCGAACGATTGTTGAACGATCATGATAGTACCTACGCCCACACGATGACTAGCTTGGAGAAGAGGCTAGATGCGAAGTCTGACTTAATGATGCGGAAGCTTGACGCGATCCTGAATGGGAGTAGTTGGCAGGAGCGTTCCAACCCAAGAGAGCGCTCACGCCATGCGAATGATGGAGATGGTACGGGCAGCAATGCCAGGGCCCAGCAAAGCTCGAAAACGAACTACGAACCTAGAAACAAGGAGCGGCCGAGGGCAGCCCCTTCGAGGCCTGGCTGGACGAATCCAGTCCCGCCGGAGGCAGATGCCACTCCGGAGACAAGGTTGCCAACCGTGCCACAAGTCAGTTCAGTACCAGATCTGACTACAGTCTCACAGGACACAACGATGTATGCCTCGATGTTTGAGCCTCTGAACAGATCTCTCGAAACATTCATCACCAAGCTCTCGAAGTCAACCGAGAGAGGAGAGAGGTCAAGAAGGACACTGAAAAAGCCGAAGTCATATAAAGACGAGTCAGACGGCTGCATTGATACTTGGATAGAGGTGATGAAGTTACACTTTGAGGAAGAGAATCTCTCGAAGAAACAAGAGTGCAGCGCGCTGACGAGCAATCTGGAGGTGTAATGGCGAAAAGAGCCAATGAGAGAGACAGCGCTCGCAAGATATTCGACATCCTGCTGAATCGTTTCGGCTCTGGAGTACAAGGGCACCAGGCTATGGTGAAGTTCGAAAAGGGGCGTCAAAGAGATGACGAATCCATAGATAAATTCTTGGACGACCTTGAATTGCTTAGGAGGAGAAGCAACCCAGATGAGAAAATATCCGAGCGAAACTTGGCGATTGCTTCGAAGTTCATGGACGGAGTAAGGAGTGAGGAGTTGAAGACGATGTTGGCCACTCACTTCACCCTGTCGCTTGACCAGGTACCCACGCCCGACGACTTGCGTATGAAGTCACGCGAGTATTTACTCATAAAACCGAGGGCGCAAAACCGTTACAGCAATTATGGCAACTATAGCGGGACAAACACTGGTGCGAATTCCAGTTGGTACAAACCTCGCGATGACATGGATAAGAGGAGGTCGTGTGCGAATTGTGGTTCGATGGACCATCACGTTTCCGCGTGTTCTGCATACAAACAGAACATGAAGGCCATAGGCTACTTTCTCGAGGACGCCGACGCGACCGACGAGGATCATGAAGAGTACGTCAGAGGGCTCATCATGAAATATGGTCCGAGGTGTTTCTTCTGTAATTTGGAGGGACACTTCAAGTCGGATTGTACTCAATTTTGGGATGCAGTAGCGGACGCGAAACATCCCCGCCACGAAGAGGCGCTTTCGGGTGTCAAGGCCAGTCGAACACGTCTGATGAACGAGGCTGAATCTCGGAGAAAGGAGACGACACCGAGCACCTTCACGACCAAAAAGGTTAAGACATGGCCTGACGAGGTGGTAGCCTCGAACCTCGAAGCAGAGTCGTCTAGCCCACTCAAGGTGGATTACGGCCTGGCGGCAAGGACAGCGCTGCAGAATGTCAAACAGGACCTAGCCACGAAAGAAGTGGAGCAATGGGTAAGGTCGGAGCTGGAGAGCACAGATCTTCGGGAAAGTTTTAATGTTCTGGGTAAAACGACAAAAGTAGAAGACAAAGAGGAACCCAGGAAACAGGGACTAAAACTGAACGTTATATCTGGTAAGACTTTCGGCATGACGAAGGAGGGGACCAAAATAATGTCCATCATCTCAGTCGCAGGGCACCAGGTGGTCAAGAACTTGAGTGAACCATCCGAGGTTACACTAGTCCACCTGGACATCTATGCCGACTACCTGAAGGAGAAAGATCCCAGGTGGACTCCAGGGCAGTGCGAGCGCTGCTCACAACGGGAGGTCCGAGGCTGATGAAAGTGGACGGACATTATATCGATGTCCATGGCCCATACCCGATCCTAATGAATGTGGATGGCATCAATATCTACACGAAAGCTCACATAACTGATGCGAACGATCAGATTGGCCGGATATACATTGGTCAAGAGGAGCTGAAGGTTAGACGGATCGGACACAACGCGATGCTCGAACAAGATGCGGTGCATATAGGTTGCGAGGCCGATCTGGCCGCACACGTTCTGGACGTGCAAGGCAGACAACTTTCAGTAAAGGGACTGCTAGACACGGGAGCAGTGGTTAGCGTCATGCCAGTCAAAACTTGGACCGACATGGGTTTCGAGAGGTCGGATCTTATACCGACAAACATCAGGTTGGCAGCGGCCAATCAGGGAGCGATCTATGTGACTGGACGAACCCCGATCATTTCACTGCAGCTCGGAGGAAGACATCTTTGGATGAGCTTCCTAGTAGTGGAGAATTTGGACGAATCCGATCAGTTCATCTTAGGAAGGGATTTCGTTCGCAACTTTGACGTCACGATCGATCTCAATGACGGGTTGATTAGGATCAAGGATCCTGAGAGAAAGTATGAAAAGAGACCCCTTAATAAGATCTTAATTAACCAGGCCAAGGTGCCGATTTTTCTGGATCGAAAAGTTAAATTAAAACCAAACCAAGCCGTAGTAGCGACGTTTAGGATGAGGAACTTGAATGAACTCAGCAATGACAGACAGGTGCGTCTGGTACCAAATCCAAACAGTAAAAGCTCGGCTATTTTAGGAAGAAGCTTCTCACTCACTCAGAGCGGACTATGTGTGAGTGTGTTATTGAACACAGAAGCAACAACAGTGACAATACAGAGGGGAAAGAAACTTGGCTACGCTTTGCCTCTGAACACAGACTTTCAGAGTGTGGAGAACTTGAAAAAGTTTGATGTAACTAAATGGCCATTGCATGCGAACCAAGAATGTATAATGAGGAGAGTGAATGAATTGAAATCTTCTAGGAAATTGTTTTCAATGAAGTCGGAAACAGATGATGGGCTGTCTAGTTGTTCCAACTTTCTTGAGAGGCCGACGGAAGCAGAGTTAGCAGCGAATAAACCTGTCTTACCTGAGATAGAACATCTGAAGGGGAAAATATCAGACAAGGAATTAGATTCGCTCAGAGCGGTGCTAAATCGGAACGCAGACATTTTTTCGAAGCATAAGGCCGACATAGGTTGTTGTAATTTTGTAGAACACGAGATTGAGATAGAAGAGGGCTCGGTACCTCATAGGGAAGGGGCGAGAAGAATGACCCCAAACAAGTCAGAAGCGTGTAGGAAGGAGATCGAGATGTTAATGGAGTACGACATGATCGAGCCGTCGAAGTCCTCATGGGCTTGTGGCGTGGTCATGGCGAAAAAGAAAGGGGGACAACTCAGATTTTGTTGTGATTTCCGTTATCTGAACGCAGTGACTATAAAGGACGCATACCCGATTCCCCGCATTGATGAGAGCCTATCCAAGCTGGGAGACGCGAAGTTCTTCACGACGTTGGATTTGGGCTCTGCGTTCTGGCAAGTGCCACTCAGAAAACAAGATCGAGAGAAAACAGGCTTCGCGTGTGAGCTGGGATATTTCCAGTGGAAGAGGATGCCATTCGGATTGTGCAACGCGACGGCCACATTCCAGCGACTGATGGCCCAGGCACTCACGAGCGTCACTAAGAAATACGGGAATCTCATCATGTGTTATGTTGATGATGTCGTGATTGCAACACCAACCTTAGAGACCACATAGAGAGGTTGGAGGAGGTGTTTTCTTGCATGAAGCAGGCGGGTCTGAAATGTAAACCCTCTAAGTGTGAAATCCTCAGGGATTCCATAAAGTACCTGGGCCGCCTGGTTGACAAACATGGAGTGAGACCAGATCCCGAAGCGGTTGAAGCGGTGCTGACCTGGAAGGCACCTAAGACAGATACACAGCTGATGAGTTTTTTGGGATTCGCTAATTATTATCGAGAGTTCATCAAGGGGTATGCTGACAAAATATACCCCATGCAGAGGTTGATGAGAAACAAGGGCAAAAAGTTCACCTGGACTGATGAGGCGCAAGTTTCATTTGAAAACATCAAACGTAAACTTTGCGAGGCACCGGTCCTCGGCATGCCGACAGAGAAGGGGATGTTCGTGCTGGACACGGATGCATCAACATCAGTGGTTGCGATATCGGGCATACTTCACCAGGAGCAGGAGTGGAACGGGAGAACGGTTCTTCGTCCGATAGCCTACGGGAGTAAAGTCCTGAGTGATACTGAAATGAAGTACTGCGCACCAAAAGCGGAGATGTTTGCGGTGATCACTTTCGTGGAAAAATACAGGGCCTACTTGGGAAGTGCTCCCTTCAAGTTACGTGTGGATAATCGTGCCCTTGCCTGGCTGAAAACCTATTCGATGGACCAAAGTTATATTGGTCGTTGGATCGTGCGCCTGGATGGATACCACATGATCATAGAGCACCGTACCCGTGACAAGCATCAGAACGCAGATAGCCTCAGTAAAAAGACAGAATTTTATGAGCGCCTATAGGATAAACAGGCTAACCAATCAGAGATCAAAGACGGGTTTTCCTTTCTGGAAAAAGCAACCTACGACAAACTGCCACTTACTAGGTGGTTAGACAAGTCAGGGCATCCTATACCCGGACACCCTGACCTTCCAGTGGAGACGGCCGCGGAGTTAAAGCTTTTAGCCAGAGGCGAGCCCGTTCCGTTGGATCTGCTAGTTCGATCCAACTTGGTGCAGCAAGAACTTACCAGATTAGGTATAAACAGCATGGCTCTATTGAACAGGACGGTGAACGTGGCGCCGGACGTCATGGGAAAGCTCCGTGCCTTGTTGGACAGGGAAGTGAATAGGCATGATCGTGAATGGATGGAGACCATGCAGCGGTTGACTGTCACCGAGAGAACAGAGAAGAGGCCAGTGTCCATTCGCAGCCGAGGCGTTGAACGGGATTGCAGGTCGATTGTCAACCAGCTGGTGAGCTCGATGCCGAAGGAGGTCTTGTTGAGAACTTCGTTCACTGAATATGGAACACTGAATCAGAACCAAACTACTGAGGAAGTCAGGATCAAGTCGAAATCTAGCTTCACGAGGAGAGTGCACTTCACGGATGCAAAAGAAGAATATGAGCAGAGCCCAGATTGTTCGTCCGTGGACGAGACAATGTCCGGGGAGTTTGATACCTTCGAGCCAGTCAAGGACGACTCGTCTGAGGAGTCAGACACCTTTCAGCCCGTGCAGGACGACTCGTCCGAGGAGAGGTTGACGATACCACCTAGGGGCAGAGTTTTGTCCGGGGAGTCGAGAAACATCTCAGACAACTTGGAATATGATGTTGGGGAATCAGTCGACTCAAGTGTTGACTCGAGGCCCCAGTCCTGGGACAACACATCTGAAACAACTCCAATTCCGATATGTCAGAGATCGCAATCCACTCCTTATTGGTAGACTGGAAGCAGCGTGGGCTGGACCGAGAAACGCATCAGGATCCAGACAGGGACAGATACACCTCAGATGAAGAGGGCACTGTGATAGATAATGCCGCTGACGAGCTCGAGCTGATAGCAGTTTCGAAACGCCCAACCAGATTGCTGCCACATGGTACGGTCGTCCGTACCAATCTGGAACCATCTGTGCAGGAAGCGACGCCTTTGAAAAAGATTTGGTGTGTCAAGTTGATGGACGATGCTCATGCTCCGGAGATAATGAGTGGGCAAATGAACGTGGTAAAGACGTATTTGAAAGCCAGGTACAGGCTGTCGGATCTCCTAAGGGCTCAACGAAATGATAGAATGACGAGCAGTCTGAAGAGATGGATCGAGAATGGAGCACCTGACAAGGGAGACTTGGAGGAAGACAGCTACAAGATCTTGAAGCAATTCTGCCTGAAGCGAAACGACTTGTTGTACCTGAATAAGGACGGAATCGTTGCCTGCAAGCGAAAAGAGGAGGACAAGGTCCTCTATAAATACAATTCAATAGTGTTACCACAGTTGTACCAGACCGAATTGCTCTTTCGCTCACATGATCAGATGGGCCATCAAGGCGTGGACAAAGTGTATAACAGGATACAGAAACGATTCGAATGGCCGGGATTGAAAAAGGCTTGTGAGAAGTGGATCGCCGCATGCCTGTCATGTCAGCAGGCGAAGGATCCCAGGAAACTAAGGTTCCCCCTACAGTCAATAGAGTCGTCAGGTTTCAACGAAGTGGTGCAAATTGATCATCAGAAAATCTGCATGACAGCAACGGGCTATAATCAGGTGCTGGTAATGATCGACCATTTTACGAAGTATGCGGAAGCAGCACCCTGCATGACAGCTTCGGCGGAAGAAACATGTGATCATTTGATAAATGTGTGGATAGCGAGGCATGGCTGCCCCATCACGTTCCAATCGGACAATGGCAAAGCATTCGTGGGTGATCTCACGAATGAGTTGATGAAAAGGTCGCAGGTAGCGCAGGCCCACTCGACCACTTATCACCCGCAAACGAATGGCCTAGTCGAGAGGCAAAACCGCACACTGGTATCCATGCTGAGAGTCTACTGCTCGCGTTACATGGATGACTGGGACAAGCACTTGCCGCAAGTGATGGGAGCTTACAACAGCACGTAGCATTCCACCACGGGAATAAGTCCGCACATGATGTTAACGGGTCATGAAAAAGTGCTACCGTCGACGTTTTTCTACCCTGAATATGAGGGGAAGAGGACAGCACCGCAGACGTACGTGCGGGATGTTATTAGAAGACAGCAGGACCTCAATGACTTATGCAGGAGGAATACGTAACAGGCGCAAATTAGACAAAAGAGGAGGCTTGATAAAAGGACAGCTGATGCGAAAGCCTACTCATTTGGCGACTAGGTTTGGGTGTTCCAGGAAGTGGTTCCACCAAAAGGAACCAAGAAATTATTTAAAAAATGGCGTGGTCCATTTCAGATAACAGAAGTGCACCAAGGAGGTCGTTTTTATCGATTGAGCACTGGAAGAGCAGCTCATTATGAAAACATCAAACCACACAATGCCTCGTCAGAGGATTGGTGCATCCCAGCGGAAATGCAAGAGGGAGACTATTTGATAGTGGATCCTGCTTGTGAAGTGAATGAAAGGGGTACTCGCGACAAGAACGACGGGAATGATGTGGTGGACGATTGCGATCTACCACTGGATCTCGAGTTGACCGAGCGAGTAGAGGTGGACGATGAAACTCTACCTTATGCCGAAGAAGACTGGGAATGCCCGGAACAAACCGAAATTGACAAAGGAATACAGCCTGACTTTCCTCTCACTATGGAAACACGCCAAAGCAAGAGAAAAAAAAACAAGAAGAAATACACTCCGTACGGCGAGGATTTCGTTGTAGACAGGATAGTTGTAAGTGATGTGATAGACTCGCTGGTGGGACTGGACGAAGTGGCGATGCTAGAAAAAATCGACCTGGTGAACGATATGGATCAAGATTGGATCGACGATCGATCAGAACCGGAAGTGGAGTTCTAACCAGAAGCGGAACAGACTCATGAGCAAGAACTAACAAACTTGTGCGTGCTCGAATGGCTCCATGATCTGCCGACAGATCCAAAAGGGACGATCCTGACGATTCAGGACGTCGATAAAGATGGCATCAAATACATCAGTCATGACAATACCGAGTCCAACTGGGTCGCCCCAGATGGTCCTCTACGTGTTCCACAATCCAACCTCGATCTCCTAGACTTTGGGCGATCGACGGGGACGTAAATGGATATTTTTGTCCGCGGAGTGGGGGTAGGACTCACCCACACCGAAAATCTGATAATAAAAAAATTGAAATCGGCAAGAGAAACCGGAGAACTAGAGACAGAGGGCGAGAATGCTAAAAAACCACCTTTTGGACGAATCTTTGAATCGTATTTTGATCTACCGAACCATTATTCGAACAATATCGTCATAACGGGCAGCGATTTCATACTCACGGAACGCACGTGCACCATAGCGATAACCGCGGACGTAAGCTTCAAAACAGCACTAGCGGCTGACTTCAAAAGAGAGTATAAGAATATCGAGTTCTTATGGAAACAGAGGCCTGGTGTGGGAGGAATGATAGCGCTGCCCCCTGTTGCATCACAGATACCAGGGAAATATTTGTGTTTCCTGGTTACCAAGGCCACTGATAGGCAACACGTAGATCCAAAGAGCTTGGTAATGGCCTTGACTCGACTTAGGGATTTTTTGGTTGAGAGAGGAGTGACCTCTCTCTCGTTGCCAGTATACGATCCTAATAGGGGAAAGCTACATCCGAGAGAGTTGTACGCACTTGTACATGTGATTTTTTCAGAGACTGACATAGAAGTTTACATACATAAAAAATACTATCTGAGCATATGCTAAGAATTGCGCTCGGCGATAAGTGGTTTTTATTAAGTTACTCGATAAGAATTAGAGTCAAGTTTTAGATTAGGTTAGGTTTTAGGTACAGTATTAGGGAATATGTTTTTATGTGATAGTATAGGCGTGTGATGTTTATGTGTTTATGTGTTATGTTATTGTTATGATATGTTTCAGGTGATTGTTATGATGTGTCATAAAATACCTGGGGTACTCCAGGTCATCAAGGTTACAGCGCACATTCGTGCTACCCTGACAAAGATAAAGGTGGACGATCCACCTTGGTGCTAAATTTCTAAATCAGAATTAAGAAGAGAATTTCAATGGAGAGTTTTAAAGAGTTGAATGATGTTGTATCCAAAAATGATGGTTTTAAGTCGCGACTTGTTTTTTAGATCTTGATTGATCAAAAATTGTTTTTTGAATCCATTGAATCGAAACGAGACAGGAAGACACTACACGACAGCAAGAATCAACACGATAAGAGATGGGTGATACAAACGAACTCATGGAATTCCTCTCAGCGAGTCTAGGAGCGACTCTAGACGAGATCAATCAGCGGCTGATCGATTGTGATTTCACACGAGAAGACCCGGGGCTGGCGATGTTTGTGGTTGCGCTCCTCAATGCATTAGGACGAGAGGGTCGAGGGAATCGCCCTACGGAAGTCGTGTTGATGTTGGCCTTCGGTGAGTCCGGGACCGCCGAGAGAGGCCGAAATCGACTGATGAGATGGAGGCGTGGAGAAATGTCTGGCCACGACCTGGCTCGTGAGCCAGGACTAGGCGAACAGAGGGACCACCGGCTAGGTGAGATGCCCTTACCAGTCCAACCGGCGCAGCCACTCATCGGAGCGAAGAGACAATGTGATGGGCCAGGCCCGTCACATTCGGTCGACTCCCCTACAGCTGCTCCTCCTTCGAAGAAAGTGAGGGTGAGTGAAATAGAGATCCAGACGTCGGAGACGATCGAGATGCTGGAAAAGCAGGAAAACGATCAAGGCACTACCTTCCAGGAGACCAGAGGTCTCGGCCGAAATGTGGAACGAAGTGTATTCTCCCACAGATGACTTATCAAGACTGAAGTGGTCAGGAGAAGTGAAAGTAGTGATGATGGAAGTGGCAAAGGAGAGCAGAGGAGGCTCATATATAACAATAGAGGACCTGGCACCACATGGCGAGGAGTCTGTAGAATTCCTGGTGAATGATGAGTTGTTTTATCATGCAGGAGACATGACCGTACAGGCTCGGCCGGACTCGGGCATAGACTCACGACAAGGACCTTCAGGACCCAGGCCAAAACCTGATGCAGGTGATGATGAATTGATGGATCAGGACGATGACGATAACGATACCGAGGAAAAGACGGGAAAACCGGGTGAGACGGATCTGGGAGCGTTAGAGAGAGACTTGCTAGAATACCGGTTTAGTGAAGACGACGATGGGGAAGTCGATGGGAGTCTATTGCTAATGACGCCATCGTCTTTCATGTCCCCTACAAAGGAGGCGTCGGCCGACTTATCCCCGATAGACCCAATAAGCCAGGCGAGAGAATGCCGAAGCAGGGATCCGCAGAAATTGCTCCATGAGTCACCAAGGAGGAGAAAAATCGAAGAATCAATGAGGGTATCCTTCCTGAGTACGCTGCCGGAAGAGGAATGGGAGAGATATCAAAGTGAGTTAGAAGGCAAGACAGGGGCAACCTGGAGCCGAGTGAATTTCATGGAAAGATCATGGGACGTGATAAGGCGATATGGGACGCAGTCCATAATTAAGGTGGGATTGAACCAACCCATCATGCGTTAGGTCCTGGAGAAAATAGTGAACTCCATGGAGTCGGATGTTCTGACCGAGTCAGTAACAGAAGACAGTGCCGATGATCAGCAAGTCGCAAAGAAATTACCTGTCAGACGAGCCAGGAAGGGGCTGAAGCGACTAAAAGGGAAAGCAGGAAGTCGAGCCATGAACCCGAGAGTGGTGAAGTCGAGAGCCAGCGCAGTGGTGACCTCTTTAACGAGCGCAGGTCGTTCAGGCGAGAGCGGGCAAGGAGATGGTGCAACACTGACAGGGGGAGAAAAAGAGAATCTGATACCCCCTATGCTCTTGGCAGGTCTGACCACGACTGCCGTAAGATCAAAGAAAACAGCACGAACCCTGGCAGACACTAAATTAGAGATGGTGATCATCAGTCAATGTGGATCTGGAGGACTTGAAGATTACAGGCCCTCGCGGACCAACATAGCCAAGTTGAAGCTGGAAGGACAACTCGACGTGGTCGAGTACAGTCGAGTCACTGTGCCGGAATCAGTCCACATGGGAGATCCAGCAGGAGGGTATGTGGAGATGTTGAAAGCGAGAAACTCCGCGAGAGGGCACCTGATGGCTTGGAGCGAGAAGCGAGCCATGCAGGAATATCTGAAAGAGCTCACGGAGAATTCAAACTTAAATCGAAAAGAATACGGCACGGTAATGTCCTCTGAAGCGAACGAAATTGGATTGGAAAAGCAACTAGAAATCTCCTGGAGGGCGGCCCTCCAGAGATACTTCGACGAGGCGATGCATGCACCTGCTACGGTGGCAGCATACCTGGCTCATCCTTGCATGAGAACTGATCTGCAAGTACGGTTGGCTTGGTGCTTGATGGGCATCAAGAGGGCGGAGTATGAAGCCAGTAATGATTCGAAATCACGGGAACAGGAGCTGGAGTTGATGGAAGCTCTGCGAGCGTTGATTTCAAAAGACGATTCTGCGATAGCATGGGCTAAGCGTAAGGATGCCCTTTGCTTTGTCAGGTTCGTGGTGGATTGATCCCCACTCCTGTTTTGGGAGAATGTATGAAGATCATTCGGCAAACGGGAGTTGATCGCGAAAGGAACTTCCTCAGGGCACTCCTGGAACTATATCAGGACATGCCGTTGACTGTGCCAAGCAAGGAGTCGAATGACATGGAGAGCTATCGCAAGTTGGAAGAGGTGAGAAAATATTCCAGCAAAAAATTGAAAGTGAGCCGGGAGTTGATTGAAGCAGTCAAAGGACAAAAAGAGTTTGCAACACTAGGGAAACTGAAGTCGTTCCAATATGTGTCTGGCATACCGGGGATGGCGTATAATCCCTTCGTGAATGAAGAAGACAGGGAAGCGTACTTCGACTATGAGCAAGTCATAGTACTCAATTTCTGGGTTGAACGTATTAAAGAAACTGGAATGCTGATGGTGGAACAACCCAAGCTGGGAATTATCTTGGAAGAACGAGTGGTCGAACCCTCGGTTCCCGAGCTAAAGGGGCAAGTGAGTTTTGATTGTGGTTCTTGGGACGGTCCCTTGAAAACCAGTCTAGTGACGATGTGGGAACTCATGAAGCCTTCTTGGTGTCCTCATCCTAACGCCGGTTTAATCTGGGACATGACGGCGGATATCACGTTAGACCTAGATGATGACGCGAGTTTGCATGATCTGGCAATGATACATCAGCTGCTGGCCATGAGATTGACGAAGCGGAAGAGCAACCCATCCACGGAGCTGTCCGAGGAAGGTCCATCGAGTAATTGGTTGAAGTAAGGCACATGCTTGGCTCAACACAGTGGGATGGAAGGACATGTTTGTAACCTGGGACACTGCCTGGTTACGCTGAGCGAGCAGCATCGGCAACTGGCACGATTGTACGGAAGATTGAGCATGTCGGATAAGAGTGGTATGGAGTTGGTCGCGGACTGTCATGGGGTGACGGATGTAAATTTGATCACAGCCTTGGGATTTTGTAGCATGACGAGTTCGATAGAATCGCTTGAGCGCCTGGAGAGTGCCCATGAGCTAGTGACGTCCCTCAGCGTGGAAGTATTCCCTGGAGCATTGCAGACGGAGCAGAAGATCGGAGGCTGGAGAGAAGCTCTGGAGAACAAGATGAATCTGAAAGACAGTGAGGCCTATCATAAACCGACTGGTTCAAAATATCTGGTGGGTTCAAGCTCCGCACCATATTGCAGTATTAGATATTCTACACACATGGTGGTGATGGATGCGAGGACACAGCAGGTGTTGATTGACCAACTTTTCTCTGTGCCAAAGTGCGTGAGGTTGGCCAGAATGTCGGAGAGGTCATATGATTTGTTGGCAAAGATCTTTCGGGCAGTCCCGAAGAGATCTGAAGGCGAGTTGCAAGACGTAGTGGGTGAAGAGTTTCTGAGATTAAACGAAGGCAATGTGAGTGAGTTCCAGAAACAGAAAACGAGTGGAGCGTTACCCTCTGAATTCCCCACCATAGAAGAGAAAGACGACTTACACAGAATTCTGATGGAGGTGGAACCGTTGCTGGGAGCCTCAGGATATCGGACCCGAAGGAACATAGTGAGAACCCATGGGGAGTATCCTTGCCACTGCTTGGCGCAGACGTTGTGGTACCCCAAACGCGGGAACCTGATGCTAGTATGGGACGTGGAGGAGTTGTACTCTACGGGGTTGCCCGATCAGAATCAACAGGTGTCAATCGTGGTGGTTAGTGCCATGCTGGCGGTGAGATGGCTGGAGGCTAACGCGGACACAAGTGAACAGGAGACGGCCGTGCCGACTCCTGAGCAGCTGAGCAACGTGTGAAGATGAGTCGTGAATTGGATCTTTTCAGAACCACCTGCAAGGTTCTGAGAATACCTAAGGCCATTGAAAGAATATGGTCAAGGCAAAGATTGATGCCTTGGTTCCGTGCAGTGATGACATCATGGATGTATGAACGCGCGAAGCGTCACATGTCGAGGAACACGGAAGCCTATCAATCTTTCCAGCTAGATATAGGACCAGGAGCCTATAAGAGAGCATTCCTGACGCACAGAAACGCGGTCACCACGGCGGTGAAGCGAGTAGCTGGAGCGCCTTGTGTAACTGGAGATGAGAAGAAAGAGGTCTTAAGAGCTGACCTAGAACGAAACGTGAGCCTGTGTCTTCACAACAGCTTTTGCAGGAACCGGGAGCAAAAGGTTAATGTTGACTTGTTACCTTGTTGCAAACCGAGGCTGTTGGAACAGGAGAGTTGGGGCACGGCCCGCAACTCCATGGACATGCTGGAGAAAGTATTGGAAGACAGCGAAGCTGAAGATCAAGATGGAGAAGTTTTTAACCTGTGTAAGACACAATTTAACTGTGTGGCGACATGGTAAGATTGAGTAAACTCGCTCGAGAAGGGTGGGTAACTCAATAACTTTCCTAGCCACAGAGTTTCTTAGTTTTGATATTGAAAGGACCGCATAAATAACTGATTATACTTAGTGAGTGACGTTAAGTTAATTTTAACGGGTGCGTGGCCGTGCCACGTCCCAACTTTTTAATCACAAAGAGCAAAAAGAAATTTTATGGCAAGACGACGTAAGTAGTCAGAAAAGAAATTTTATCTAGGACACTCCTCATGGTGCAAATTTTGTGAAAATGTTAAAGGGCAGTGAGATGTAGTACGATGCCATTTGTGAACACGTAGTGAGTTGAGGTGGGGTAGATAAATTTCATTTTCTTATGCGATTTGTAAGATTGATTACAGAAAACTGGATAACTACTTGACGATAACCCGGTGTTATGCCATCAATAGGGACATTGATGGGGACTGTCCGGGGAGTATGTGCCATTCTGCCAGATTGGCACAGCGCAACCTTCCGACGAAGCACGAATCAGAGAGAAAAGGCCTTAACAGCAAAAAAGTGCTTGAAAGGAGGGTCGAAGTATTCTGAAATTTTCTATTTTTAAAATTTCGATTTTCAAGTTGATATTTCTCAGAAATACGAAAAACGGCCATTTTGACCAAAAGAACTAGGAAAATCAGAACAACGACAAATATTGTGAAAAACAGTCGTGCAAGAGACGGAGAATACGAAGCCTCTTATCGTGGCAGCAACGCACGATAAGACCCTTATCAGCGGATATTAGTGGAGAAGGAAGCTTCGGTGGGGAAGGAATATTCCACGTAACCTCCCGGGTCGCAAATTAGAAGAGATAAGAGCGTTATCGCAGGAATATTACGGGAGCGGAGGCTTGGTCCCCCAGAGACTGTTTTATGTGAAGGGACTGTATAAACTGACTGTATAGCTACTTGGATGTCGTGAAACTTTAAATTAACACCGGTATAGTTTGATATTTTAGAATATGAGTAGCTAGAAAGAGGAAAGGGTCAATCCATCTCCAATGGATTTAATATAGAACTGTCACACAAAAACATATTAAAATAGGTTGTTCGAGTCGTGTTTTTAATGACAATCACGTAGTCTGAGGATCCGAGACTCAGCTATGTGGTTGTGTTCGCATGTAAACGAAAGCTGATCAAAAGTCGTTTGACTGATGGCCTAAAAATGGTAACTTTTTACTTTGCCCTAAACAGACCAGAAAATCAACTGGCAAGGTCGAGACGGTGAAAAACGAGTAGGATTAAGGTAACTGACGCCTGCCAGTCGTTAATAGGTACTTTTTCTACGCTCCGTCGCTTTGTAGTATTTGGGCGAATGTTACACCTTGCAACTATTGTAGCGACACAAGAGTTGCAACTCGGAACGGTCTCTGCTACTTCTGCAATTTGTTGTCGTTTTCCAATCACAATTCTCGTCGTTATCGCTATCGCAACTAATGTTGTTGTGTTTTATTTCGGTTTTCTGCCAAAATGGTCGTTTCTGACGTTTTTCAGAAATATGACGTCATTCTTCGAATTTTTAAAATTTCAAAATACCAGAATATCTCGACCTTCACCGCTTGACTAATCGTCCCAATAACGTTGTTAATCTCTTAAAACCGTCAATTCGGAAGGTTCTCTGCTAAAAACTCGAAATTGCTGCGTCTGCATTTTTGTCCATTCTGGTCGAATGTCACAAACTTATTGAAATTAGTCAATTCATGCTTAATATATTCGTTTTCTTGGTATTTTTTGACGATTCTTATAATTGTTTTATCAATTAGCCCGTATAAACCAATATAAGTCAATATTTTCTGTTTTTCTGCTCTTGGACTCATTCTGCTTTTGGACTATTCTGCTTATTGCTCCGACTCTTTCTGATGTTGTTTTTAAGCTTGCCTCAACTTGAGGCCCCACGAAGCGGAAAACTGATGCCCACCACCGTTCGTCGATTTCTTTTTGCACCAGCGATCTGGCTTTCACTAGAATCTCCTTATACCTTTATGTAACATTCGCCCGGAAGATATATATCGACGGAAGACAAAACTAAGTCTTAAGACGACTGGCTAACGTCTAAACAGAGCTTTGCATGCTTTTCACCGTCTCTACCAAGCCAGTACTTTTCGGTGGTCTTTCTAACATCGGGTCGACAAAAACGTTACTGCTTTCGGCTTCGGTCAAAACACTCAAATTAACTAGATTACATGCAGAAATAGTGAGCTCATGGCTGGGTCTCAGTATCCCCAGACCACGAGGTCACTCCTAAAAACAGGGCTACTACTCATTATATTACTATTGTTTTTGTTCAGTAGATAAAAATCATCATCTCCATCGAAGATGGATCAACCCTTTCCCCCAACTTCTAGCTTCTCATCCTTATCAAAATGAATCTAGATGTTAATTAAATTCAAGTCAGGACATGACAGGAAGCTAAAAGTTTATGTAACAGTATAAAAGTTTCAGTTCCTTTACCCCTCCGGATTGACAAATCCGCTGGATCAAGCTTGTTAATCCTGATTTCTTCTTAATCCGGAAGGCCGTCTTTCACCCTTCACCGTTGTTCGCAACGGCCTTGCAACTATTGTAGCGGAGTGTTGCAACTCGGAGTGTTCTCTGTTACTCTGTAACTCGTTGTCGTTTTCCAATCTCGATTTCGTAGTTGTTGTTAGCGCAGCTAATGTTGTTCTGTTTTTCTTTCTTGTTTTAGCCAAAATGGCCGTTTCTGACGTTTCTCAGAAATATGACGTCATAATTCGAATTTTTGAAATTTTAAAATACCAGAATTTTCCAGCCCTCACCGTTTTGCCAATCGTTCCAATAACGTTCTTAGTTCTTAATAATCACCAATCCGGAAGGCTCGCTGCTAAAAATTCGAATTCTGCAGAGATTGCATTTTTCACATTCTGGTCGAATGTCACATACTCCCCGGACAGTCCGGTCAATGTCCTCATTGAATCACGCAATGTTCGTAAAATAGATACAGTTTCATCGAGCAGAATTTACAAAATGCACGAAATTACTTTTATCTACGTCATATCGACTCACTGCAGAATACAAATGGCATCATACTACATCACTATAGCCTTCAAATTCTTTCATTAATCTGCCCATTGAGGATATGACCTAAGATAAAAACATATTTTCTGACTTCCAATGTCAATGTCCCGATTAAAACTTTTTCTCTTAGATTTAAAAGGTGTTGGCTTGCAGGACAGTCCTGCCAACCAACAAGCTAAAATTATCTTACTATGCTTCTCCCTTCGGAAATCTTGCTTGTTATTGTCCTGAATACTAAAACTAAGAAACTCGGTGGTTAGCAAGAACAATGAAACAATCTCCCTCTTCGAGAGATTACTCAAGCCTTCCATGTCACCACAAAGTGATCAGTTCTCCTAGCTGATTAAAAACAGTCATGCAGGCTGGAATATTTAAATATACTCCTTCACTTAAGCCTTTCTAAATAAATAGTAAGTGAGTGTCTCTAAAGCCACTCTACTAAAATCAAAATTCAAATATATAAATGCAACAATTTCAAAACTCAACTAAATGTTTCAGTTTTCAATTACAACTTGGTTGCTTGGTTTCTCACTTGAGTTTTTTCACACACATAAAACAATTCTGAGTTTTAGCTTTTTTTCATTACTCCTTTGTTCTCTTCTTCTTTCGTCGTTTAGAAGTTCTAAAACTTCTAAATTCTCCCAATTTTTGTCTGTTTTTCCATCTTGCTTTTCGGTCATCCGTCAATGCTCCATTTCTTCCTCCTGTGATACTGACTCTGCACTCTCAGTCTCCGTATCTTGTAACACGTCGTTAGCTATCCTGACGCTGCTGGAAGCCGTCCTCCAACACTTCTGCTCTTCCACCCT
Organism: Symsagittifera roscoffensis; assembly: GCF_963678635.1. NCBI lineage: Eukaryota > Metazoa > Xenacoelomorpha > Acoela > Convolutidae > Symsagittifera > Symsagittifera roscoffensis. The sequence continues at coordinate 50,957,267 of NC_087063.1, read as the reverse complement.
CTGTTTACAACAAGGTAGGGGATCCACGTTAGATTCTCTGTTCCTGCAGAAGCTGTTGTGGAGACACAACGTCACGTTTCTCTCCAAATCTTCCTTTAACATCTCTGCCTTCACCTTTCCACTACGTTCACTCGTCCTGGAAATTCTTTTCACAGCGGTGGTCACTGCATTCCGATGAGTCACGAGAGTTCGCTTGAAAGCTCCTGCTCCAATGTCCAGCTGATATTCACTGTACACCCTGCCGTGCTTCGACATATGCTTTTTCGCATACTCGTACAACCATGAAGTCATGTTAGCTCTGAACCATGGCATCAATCGTTTCCTTGTATTCCTGCCTTAAGCGCTCAATCTCTTGACCCTGCTTTTTGTTGCAGTCTTCAAACAACTTTCGCCACATGTCCCGATCCTCCTCCATCTGGAGCATGCTTCTGGTCATCTCGTCCAGCTCTTTCTTTGTACTTTTCAGCTCATCGTTCATCTCATCCAGATCTTGCATGGTTTGGTTCGTCTGAACTTTCTGTCCTACTTTCGCCCTTTTTGGTGGCACGGCTGCTCTCAGTGGTGAACCAGACGAGGTCGCCTTGCTCTTCATCTCCCGATGCATTCTCGTCAACCCAGGTTTGGGCTTGGAGGGCATAGGCATCTCACCTGGTTGGTAGGTCCTAGAACTTCCCAATCCAGGCTCATTCGCCAAGTCACTCCCTGAGAGAGCCCCGTTTCTCCACCTCATCACTCTCATGTTCGGGCGGTCTAGTACTCCTCTTTCTCCATATGCTGCCATCAACAGGACTTCCGTGGGGCGGTCCCCACGGTTGTCGTGCCCAAAGATGTTGATCAGGGCGGTCAGCAACATGACTACCTCTGGGCCCTCCAGAGCGAAGTCTCGATCGATCAGCCGACGATAGATCGCATCTATCATCGGTCCTACATATGCCTCTGCCAGGTCCATCAATTCATCCAAGTTGAAGTTATCCATTCTATTCTTTCAAGTTTGATTTGACTCGATTCGATTCCAAGATTTTGACTCAAGTGAGTAATTAAATGATCAATCAGGATCTAGAAAAGAAGTCATAAATATCACACTTGTCAGTTTCACCTTAACATATATCATTAAAATTTGCTTAAAAACAGTTCAGATAAAGAGATATTTATCCTAAAAGTTTATTAAAATCAATTGGTCACTAAAATTTTGGAATTCGACCTAAGATTGGACAGTCCAAACTTTGGATCTATTCCTAAGATCGTCATTCAGTTGTTCATGGTCACTAACCCCTACTTACCCATGATCTTAATAACCTAACACATAACATAACATAACATAACACACATATCACATATTACATACAACTTAGTCTTTGGCCTAACACTCTCTCGCACATCACTCAGCCTATACTTAAGTAATATTTCTTATGTAGATATACTTGTATGTTCGTATCAGAGAATATCACGTGTACAAGCGCGTACAATTCCCGAGGATGCAGTTTTCCTCTGTTTGGATCGTACACTGGAAGCGAGAGCTCCTTCACGTCCATTTCGACAAGGAAGTCCCTCAGCTTCGTCAAAGACAAGACTAGGTTCTCTGGGTCCACGTGCTGCTTCTCCGTCGCCCTCGTTACCAAGAAGCACAAGTATTTTCCCGGTATCTGCGACGCCGCCGGAGGTAAAGCTGCTACGCCCCCTATCCCTGGTCTTTGCTTCCAAAGGAATTCCACGTTTTTGTATTCTCTCTTAAAATCTGCCGCTAACGCTGTCCTAAAACTCATGTCTGCGGTGATTGCTATCGCACATGTTCTGTTTCTGAGTATGAAATCCTTGTCTGTTAGTATTATGTTACTTGAATATTCATTTGGTAAGTTAAAATATGACTCAACTACCCTGCCTATGTCAGGTTTCTTAGGCTCTTCGCCTGTTTCTGCTTCTAAGTCTCCTGTTTCTCTTGCTATTCTTAATTTTTTTAGTACCAAGTTTTTAGTGTGGGTAAGTCCTACCCCCACTCCCCGGACAAAAACATCCATCGACGTCCTCGTCGATCGCATACCGGGTATCAAGTCAAGGTTAGAAGCTGGGATGAGTAGCCGTCCTTCCTGGGCAGCCCAGGAAGGATCCTCTCGTTCGGTCTTGATGTATTTCATGCTTTCACGATCTACGTCTTGGATCGTGACACTGGTCTCCTCAGGATCCGAGGTCGTTTCATTCAGCCACTCTAAGACACGCAGGTTCGTCAAGTCTTGTTCATATGACTGCTGTTGCTCGTCGTCGAATTCTACCTCGGGTTTCGACCAGTCGTCAACCCACTCATCGTCGTGATCATCGACTATGTCAATGTCTTGTGACACAGTTATTTCCTCTAGACCCACTACTTCCTCCACTATCTTCTTTAGATCTATCCTATCCACTACAAAGTCGTCACCGTAAGGATTATACTTCTTCCTTGGTCTCATCCCGTCCTTCTGACGAGTCTGTATGGTGAACGGAAGATCCGGTTCCAAGTTCTGGGAACCTCAATCTGTTCGGGATCCTACCAATCTTCCTCTGCGTAGGGTAAGGTTTCATCGTCCACTTCGATCTGTTCGTTTGGATCCAGGTCCAGCGGTGTATCCGTACCTTCCTCTACGACTTCGTTTCCATCGTTCTTCTCCCTGGTGCCTTTTTCGTTGACCTCACAAGCAGGATTCATCATTAGATAATCCCCTTCTTCCATGTCTGCAGGTATACACCAGTCTTCTGTCGATTGTGTGGCTTGATGTTCTCGTAGTGGGCGGCTCGGCCAGTACTCAGTCTATAAAAGTGTCCCTCCTGATGCACCTCTGTAATCATGAAGGGTCCCCTCCATTTTTTTAGGAGCTTTTTTGTCCCTTTCGGTGGTGTAACGTTCTGGAATACCCATACGTAGTCTCATACCGAGTAAGCCTTTGCACCAGCTGCTTTCTTGTCGAATCTTTTCCTCTGCCTTGCCTGTGCCTGCTGAGTGTTTCGTCTACACAAATCGTTCAGCTCCTGTTGGCGTCTGATCACATCCCTCACGTAGACCTGTGGGGACGTTTTCTTTCCCTCATATTCTGGGTAGAAGAAGGTTAAGGGTAAAGACTTTTCGTGTCCAGTTAGCATCATGTTTGGACTGACTCCAGTGGTGGAGTGTTGCGTGCTATTATATGCTCCCATCACCTGTGGAAGGTATCTGTCCCAATCGGTCATGTACCTGGAACAATATACTCTCAGCATCGACACTAACGTCCTGTTCTGTCTTTCCACTAAGCCATTCGTCTGAGGGTGGTATGTCGTGGAGTGAGCCTGAGCGACCTGTGAGCGTCTCATAAGCTCTTTTGTAAGCTCTCCTACGAAAGCTGTTCCATTATCCGATTGAAACGTCATCGGACAACCATGTCTTGCTATCCACGTATTGATCAGGTGGTCGCATGTCTCTTCCGCCGAGGCAGTTATGCAGGGCACGGCCTCTGCATACTTCGTAAAATGATCTATCATGACCAGCACCTGATTATAACCATTGTCTGTCATGCATATCTTTTGGTGATCTATTTGCACCACCTCGTTGAATTCAGACGACTCGATCGACTGTAAAGGAAATCGCAACTTCCTTGGATCCTTGACATATTGGCATGACAGAAATGCTGTTACCCATTTCGCGGATGCCTTTTTCATCCCAGGCCACTCAAAGCGCTTCAGGATCCTCTGATATACTTTGTCGATCCCCTGATGGCCCATTTGATCATGTGACCTGAATAATAGTTCTGTCTGATAGAGTTGCGGTAACACTATCGCGTTATACTTGTATAGGACTCTGTCTTCCTCCCTTCTTTTGCAAGCCACAATCCCGTCCTTGTTCAAATATAACCTCCCTTCCCTCTGCATGGAGTATTGTCTCAGGATGCGATAACTATCTTTCTCGAGGTCCCCTTTATCCGGAGAACCATTCTCGATCCACCTTTTCAGGTTGCTTGTCATGCGATCATTTCTCTGCGCCCTTAGAAGGTCCGAGAGTCTGTATCTCGCCTTCAAGTACGTCTTCATGACCCTCATCTGACTATTCAGCTCGTTGGGCTGATGTGTGTCTTCTTCCATTTTAACGCACCAAATCTTCGCCAAGGGTTGTGTTTCTTGTTCAAACGGCAGAAGATCAGTCCTGACTACCTCTTTCTGCGGCAACAGGCTTATCGAGCGTTTCGATACCGCTATTGTCTCCAAGTCATCCGCTGCGTTGTCAAAGACTCTTTCGCTTGGTATCAGGTAGCAATCGCTGTCAGGATCCTGGTACACCTCTCTGTCCAGGTCCCTTTCCCGAGTTTCCACTAGTAGCGTGTGTATTGCCAGTTCTGAAAGTTCTGATCCCGAGCTCGAATTCCTGTGTGAATAAGTGTCCATTCCTGAGTTTCGGGAAACATCATCCGTCGAAGAGGTTGTGCTGGAGACTGCACGCTCCTCCAGATCATGTCTGTGCCTTCTTCGCATCCATCTGAACTCCCCTGACAAAACCTTGTTCTCTAGGTCCTGTTTCTCATCAGGAATTTTCTCGTCTATCTCAGACTCCCCGGACAAATTTTCTTGTCCCGGGTGTTGATCTTGTGATCGCTGGTTCTTCTCATCATCCGTCTCCCCGGACAAATAGTCCTGCAGCAGATTTTGTTCTACCTCTTCACCCTCTTTATCCCGGCCACAAAGGTGACGGTTTTCTTTCGCTTGCTGCTCCCCTGTTCTTTCTGTCCGTAAGATGTACTGGTTAAAATCTCTTGGGGTATTGAGGATACTAGTTGTTGAACTATTGTCCTACAATCACTCTCGTTCTCTTCGTGCTGTCGTCTGGACGGCATGATCTTCACCTTTTCACTGACTGTTAGCGATGCCACTGCAGCTGTCCACTCGGGGTCATCTCTGGTCACTCCTCTTTCTAACAATCCACCCAGCATCCGCATCACTTGTGGTGTGACTTGCACCGTTTTATCCAATAATGAGAGGCTGTTTATATTCATGCGAGAGAGTTCTTGCTGGACCAGGTTCGAGCGCAGCAACAAATCCAAGGGGACCGGGTCCTCCTTGGACAGGATCTTTATCTCGGCTGCTTTCTCTACAGGTAACTCAGGGTGCCCTGGAATTGGATGTCCAGACTTATCCAACCATCTCGTTAAGGGAAGCGTTTCATAAGTTTCTTTGTCCATAAACGAGAATCCCTCCTTTATTTCCGCCTGATTGGCCTGTTTCTGTTCCAATCTTTCATAAAACTCAGTTTTCTTGCTGAGGCTGTCAGCATTCTGGTGTTTATCACGCATCCTATGTTCGATTATCATATGGTAGCCATCCAATCTGACTATCCATCTACCAATATAACTCTGATCCATCGAGTAGGTTTTCAACCAGGATAACGCTCTGTTGTCCACGCGTAATTTGAAGGGAGCGCTCCCCAAGTATGCACGGTACTTTTCCACGAAGGTGACTATAGCAAACATTTCTGCTTTTGGTGCGCCATATTTCATCTCTGTGTCACTCAAGACCTTGCTGCCGTATGCAATGGGACGGAGAACCGTTCTTCCGTTCCATTCTTGCTCTTGATGCAAGATTCCTGAGATGGCTACCACCGATGCGTCTGTGTCGAGAACATACATGCCCTTTTCTGTAGGCATGCCCAGCACTGGCGCTTCGCACAGTTCCCGCTTTATGTTCTCGAAAGCAACCTGTGCCTCATCGTTCCATTCGAACTTTTCCCCCTTGTTGCGCATCAGCTTCTGCATCGGATACACCTTGTCCGCATATCCTTTTATGAATTCTCGGTAGTAATTGGCAAACCCTAGGAAGCTCAGGAGCTGTTTGTCTGTTCTGGGGGCCTTCCATGTCAACACTGCTTCCACTGCTTCCGGGTCCGGCCTCACACCATGCCTATCCACCATTCTTCCTAGGTACTTAATCGAATCCCTAAAGATTTCACATTTCGATGGTTTGCACTTCAAACCAGCTCTTTTCATGCATCCAAAGACCTCATCGAGCCTATCAATGTGGTCTTCCAGGGTCGGTGTCGCTATGACTACGTCATCCACGTAACACATCACGAGATTCCCGTACTTCTTGGTCACTCTCGTCAAAGCCTGAGCCATCAGTCTTTGAAAAGTGGCCGTTGCATTGCACAAGCCGAAGGGCATCCTCTTCCACTGGTACAATCCCAACTCGCACGCGAATCCGGTCTTCTCTCTGTCCTTCTTTCGCAGAGGGACCTGCCAGAAGGCAGAACCTAAGTCCAATGTGGTGAAGAACTTGGCATCACCAAGCTTAGATAGGCTCTCGTCTATTCGCGGTATCGGGTACGCATCTTTTATCGTTACCGGGTTCAAGTAACGAAAGTCGCAACAAAATCTAAGCTGCCCCCTTTCTTTTTCGCCATTACTACCCCGCAAGCCCATGGCGATTTCGAGGGTTCTATCATGTCGTATTCAAGCAACATTTCTATTTCCGCTCGGCACGCTTCCGATTTGTGAGGCGTCATTCGTCTTGCGCCTTCCCTATGGGGAACGGCGCCTTCTTCTAGTTCGATTTCGCGTTCGACGAAATTACAGCAACCGATATCCGCCTTATGTTTTGAAAATACATCTGCGTTCCGATTTAGGAGGTCCCGTAATTTTTTGAAATCTCCCTCACCTATTTTCCCTTTTAAATGTTCTATCTCTGGCAAAACCGGTTTGTCAGATTCTAGTTCATATGACGAGGGGCGTTCCGGAAAATTCGAGCAGCTTGATAAGCCGTCGTCCGTTTCGGATTTCATTGAAAACAATATATGAATAGATTTTAATTCATTAATCCTCTTTAAAATTTTATCTTTATTGGCATGATAAGGACAGTCTTTCACACTATATTTCTTCAAGTTTTGTGTCTCCTCATAGTCGGTCCTCATCGGCAAAGCGTAGCCAAGCTTCTTTCCACGCTGGATTGAAACCGCGGTGTCCAGTGTGTTCAACAACACACTGACACACAGTCCGTTTCGCGTTACCGAGAAGCTCCGGCCTAAAATCACCGAACTCTGACTATTTGGATTCGGTACTAAGCAAACCTGTTTACTATCACTTAACGAATTCAAATTTCTCATTCTAAAAATTGCTACCACAGCCTGTCCTGGTTGTAATTTTACTTTTCTATCCAAAAAAATTGGTACCTTGTTTTCGTCTGTTATTATCCTATTAATTGGTCTCTTAACATACTTCCGGTCCGGGTTTCTAATCCGTATCAGACCGTTGTTCAAGTCAATCATCACGTCAAAATTCCTGACAAAATCTCTGCCCAAGATGAATTGGTCGGCATCGTCCAGATTCTCTACCACCAGGAAGCTCATCCAAAGATCCCGTCCTCCCATGTGGAGGACCGTTATTGGTGTTCTTCCGGCCACGTAGATAGCGCCTCGATTGGCGGCGGCCAGTCGGATATTCGTTGGAATTAGATCTCCCCGCGTGAAGCCCATTCTTTCCCAAGTTTTTATCGGCATCACACTCACTACCGCTCCTGTGTCCAGAAGCCCTGTGACTCCGAGTTTTGTTCCGTTGGTGTCGAGCAGATGTGCGGTCACATCTGCTTCATACCCAATGTGTACTGCGTCTTGTTCCATCATGGCGTCATGGCCTATCCTGCGGACTTTGAGTTCCTCTTCTCCCAAATAGATCTGCCCCATTTGGTCATCATCTGTTGTTACATAAGTCCTGGTGTAAATACTGATTCCATCCACGTTCAGCATTACTTGATACGGCCCATAGACCTCTAGGTAGCGTCCATGAAGTTTCTTCATGCGAGGGCCACCCGCCCGTCGTTAGTAGTGCTCGCACAGCTCTCGACTCGGTGCGTGGCTCCACCTGCCTCAGATAATCTGCATATGTGTCCAAATGCATCAAAGTGAACTCGGATGGTTCACTCAGATTTCTGATCACCTGATGTCCAGCCACTGAGATTATCGACTGTATCTTGCTTCCTTGCGGCACCATGCCGAACCTCTGACCGGAGATCACATTAAGCTTCATGCTCAAACTGCTTGGTGCTTTAGTTTCCTCGAACTCCGTTGCTTCGAAGGTATTCAGTTGCTCCTGAAGTTTTTCATTCTCCAGTTCAAGTTTCAATTTTTGTTCGATCTCTTTCGTCACTAGTTCCTGCTGCACTCTATTTAGAGCATCCCTCGCGGCTGCCTTATAGTCGATCTTGAAGTCGTGAGCCGCAGTTGCTGGTTGCGGCTCACGTGTCTCCTCTATTACCGCTTGCATTTTCTTTGCCGCCAGCTCTTGAGGTTTATCCTTTCTGCGTGCTTCTGCTTCACTCAAAAGTCGAGCCTTGCTGGCTTTCACTCCTGACAAAGCTTCTTCATGTCTTGGATGCTTATTGTCTGCCACTGCATCCCAGAATTGCGGACAATCTGATTTAAAATGACCTTCCAAGTTGCAAAAGAAACACCTCGGGCCGAATTTTGCAATTACTCCTCTCATGAAATCCTCATGGTCCAACTCTGACGCATCTTCGTCCTCGAGGCTAAAGCCTATTGCTTTCATGCCTTGTTTGTAAGCTGGGCATGCTGACACATGATGGTCCGTTGAACTGCAATTAGCACAAGAGCGTCTCTTGTCCATATCATCCCTCGGTTTGTACCAATTGTTCCCTTGGTTTGCTGGTCCGTTGTTAAAAATGCCATAATTGTTCTTGTAATATCCAGATCTCGAAGGAGGTTTCAACAAAAGATACTCTTTTGATTTGAGCCTCAACTCCTCCGGTGTTGGCGCATTGGTTGATAGTGGTGTGTAATGCGTTGCTAGCATCGTACGAAGTTCATCATTCTTCACACCATCGATAAATTTCGAGGCTACGGCCAAATTCATCCTTCGGTTTGACTCGTCCGGTTGGCTGCGTCTCCTCAGCATTTCCAAATCATCGAGAAACTTGTCTATCGTTTCATCTTCTCGTTGCCTCCGTATCTCGAAGCGCATCATCGCCTGGTGCCCCTGCACCCCTGATCCAAAACGGTTGAACAAGATTTCGAAGATTTTCTCAGCAGTGTCACGTTGATATTGCTTCTTGGCCATGACACAGTTCAGGGCTGTCCCTTCTAAGTTGCTGGTGAGCGCGCTGCGTTTCTGTGTCTCCGACAAGTCCTCTTCCTCGAAATGCAGCTTCATTACCTCTATCCAGGTATCAATACAGCCATCAGATTCGTCTTTGTAGCATCTTGGTTTCTTAAAGACTCTTCTGGACTTCTCACTGCGTTCATTGGTTCTTGATAACCTTGTCAGGAATGTCTCCAAAGACCCGTTTAGGGGTTCAAATGCTGTGGCCATTGCCGTAGCATCCCTTGAGTGTCCTGCTTGAGTGTCCTCACACCTCGTCGAAGGCTCTGTGTGCGGTGCATCCCTGCAAACCGAATCACCGTGAGTGTTTCCCGCTTGGCCCACATGACTCCTCCTCGGGCTTGCATGCCCCCTGTTGCCGGAATCACTTCTCCCAGTCGCATGTGTGCCTTGCGTTGGTCGTTCCTTAGAGGTCTGCCTGTTCCCCGTTGAACTTGCTCTACTGTTCGGGCCCCATGCTCCATTACCCCTTGTGGCATAGCCTGATGAACTGCCCCTGCCTCTAGTGGATCCATACGTCTTCCTCTTTTGATGTTCATTGAAGTTCACCCTCGGTTCCCTGCTGGGACCTCCCGAGTTCGGTTCTCCTTCTTTTGGTCCACTCTTGCTGCTTAGTAGCCCGTCCAACCTAACCATGATAGCCTGAGTTCGCCTCTCCATCATCGCGTCTATCTTTGTGTCAAGAGTCCCAAGAGACTGCTCTTGTTGAATTCTTAATTTCTCCATGTCGTCTCTTAAGCGTAACTCTCGCTGTTCCGCCTCTCTTGTCATTCGCGACAAGTTCCTCGCCATATGTTCGTCCGTTCTTTCTTTCAAGCGTTTTTCGCTCCTGCCAACTTCTTGTCTGTTGCGGTTTATTTCTTCCCGCAGACTCTTTCTTTCAATGTGGACTGCCCTTTCTAGTTCACTCATCCTTATTGACAACTTTGAGTTCCTCTTCTCCCAAATAGATCTGCCCCATTTGGTCATCATCTGTTGTTACATAAGTCCTGGTGTAAATACTGATTCCATCCACGTTCAGCATTACTTGATACGGCCCATAGACCTCTAGGTAGCGTCCATGAAGTTTCTTCATGCGAGGGCCACCCGCCCGTCGTTAGTAGTGCTCGCACAGCTCTCGACTCGGTGCCTGGCTCCACCTGCCTCAGATAATCTGCATATGTGTCCAAATGCATCAAAGTGAACTCGGATGGTTCACTCAGATTTCTGATCACCTGATGTCCAGCCACTGAGATTATCGACTGTATCTTGCTTCCTTGCGGCACCATGCCGAACCTCTGACCGGAGATCACATTAAGCTTCATGCTCAAACTGCTTGGTGCTTTAGTTTCCTCGAACTCCGTTGCTTCGAAGGTATTCAGTTGCTCCTGAAGTTTTTCATTCTCCAGTTCAAGTTTCAATTTTTGTTCGATCTCTTTCGTCACTAGTTCCTGCTGCACTCTATTTAGAGCATCCCTCGCGGCTGCCTTATAGTCGATCTTGAAGTCGTGAGCCGCAGTTGCTGGTTGCGGCTCACGTGTCTCCTCTATTACCGCTTGCATTTTCTTTGCCGCCAGCTCTTGAGGTTTATCCTTTCTGCGTGCTTCTGCTTCACTCAAAAGTCGAGCCTTGCTGGCTTTCACTCCTGACAAAGCTTCTTCATGTCTTGGATGCTTATTGTCTGCCACTGCATCCCAGAATTGCGGACAATCTGATTTAAAATGACCTTCCAAGTTGCAAAAGAAACACCTCGGGCCGAATTTTGCAATTACTCCTCTCATGAAATCCTCATGGTCCAACTCTGACGCATCTTCGTCCTCGAGGCTAAAGCCTATTGCTTTCATGCCTTGTTTGTAAGCTGGGCATGCTGACACATGATGGTCCGTTGAACTGCAATTAGCACAAGAGCGTCTCTTGTCCATATCATCCCTCGGTTTGTACCAATTGTTCCCTTGGTTTGCTGGTCCGTTGTTAAAAATGCCATAATTGTTCTTGTAATATCCAGATCTCGAAGGAGGTTTCAACAAAAGATACTCTTTTGATTTGAGCCTCAACTCCTCCGGTGTTGGCGCATTGGTTGATAGTGGTGTGTAATGCGTTGCTAGCATCGTACGAAGTTCATCATTCTTCACACCATCGATAAATTTCGAGGCTACGGCCAAATTCATCCTTCGGTTTGACTCGTCCGGTTGGCTGCGTCTCCTCAGCATTTCCAAATCATCGAGAAACTTGTCTATCGTTTCATCTTCTCGTTGCCTCCGTATCTCGAAGCGCATCATCGCCTGGTGCCCCTGCACCCCTGATCCAAAACGGTTGAACAAGATTTCGAAGATTTTCTCAGCAGTGTCACGTTGATATTGCTTCTTGGCCATGACACAGTTCAGGGCTGTCCCTTCTAAGTTGCTGGTGAGCGCGCTGCGTTCCTGTGTCTCCGACAAGTCCTCTTCCTCGAAATGCAGCTTCATTACCTCTATCCAGGTATCAATACAGCCATCAGGTTCGTCTTTGTAGCATCTTGGTTTCTTAAAGACTCTTCTGGACTTCTCACTGCGTTCATTGGTTCTTGATAACCTTGTCAGGAATGTCTCCAAAGACCCGTTTAGGGGTTCAAATGCTGTGGCCATTGCCGTAGCATCCCTTGAGTGTCCTGCTTGAGTGTCCTCACACCTCGTCGAAGGCTCTGTGTGCGGTGCATCCCTGCAAACCGAATCACCGTGAGTGTTTCCCGCTTGGCCCACATGACTCCTCCTCGGGCTTGCATGCCCCCTGTTGCCGGAATCACTTCTCCCAGTCGCATGTGTGCCTTGCGTTGGTCGTTCCTTAGAGGTCTGCCTGTTCCCCGTTGAACTTGCTCTACTGTTCGGGCCCCATGCTCCATTACCCCTTGTGGCATAGCCTGATGAACTGCCCCTGCCTCTAGTGGATCCATACGTCTTCCTCTTTTGATGTTCATTGAAGTTCACCCTCGGTTCCCTGCTGGGACCTCCCGAGTTCGGTTCTCCTTCTTTTGGTCCACTCTTGCTGCTTAGTAGCCCGTCCAACCTAACCATGATAGCCTGAGTTCGCCTCTCCATCATCGCGTCTATCTTTGTGTCAAGAGTCCCAAGAGACTGCTCTTGTTGAATTCTTAATTTCTACATGTCGTCTCTTAAGCGTAACTCTCGCTGTTCCGCCTCTCTTGTCATTCGCGACAAGTTCCTCGCCATATGTTCGTCCGTTCTTTCTTTCAAGCGTTTTTCGCTCCTGCCAACTTCTTGTCTGTTGCGGTTTATTTCTTCCCGCAGACTCTCTCTTTCAATGTGGACTGCCCTTTCTAGTTCACTCATCCTAATTGACATCTGCTCGTTTTGTTCTCCTAAACTGTCCACTATGTTGTTTAAGGCTTCCTCTAGTGCTGCCTCGTTATCCACGAGTGGCGTCACTAGTAGTGGTGTAACCCTGTCGGTCCCAGGTAGCTTCGTGCTGGTCGAGATCCGGGCCTTAACTCTCTGCCTCGACGTCTTTTCATTATCTATTTCAGGATCCGCTAACGCGTTGCCTAGCCCTCTGGTTCTACTCTCTCCAGTTTGTGGCTCTGAACTTGACTTAATCGCGAAGTCTTTTGACTGGCCCGGTGTGTTTGCCTCTTTGCTTATCGTTGTCACTACACCAAATTTGTCCATGGTTCCAGTCTCTCTTTCGACGTGTGCCTCATTTTCCTGGATCGAACTATTGAGGCTGACTTGAGATCCAAAGTCCCCTTGCTCCTCTTCATCCTCTTCCTCCTGGAATTCACCGTCGTTTCCTGCTCCTCCTCCCATGCTGAATGGAAAGATGTTTCCGAAGGTGTTATTCATTCTTTCTGAGAATGATGATGACGTTGTGATGACCACAAAAGGATCGGTCATCGTTTTTCTTTGCTTTTCAGGTATGAATTTCCTAGAGCTATTACCTCGTTTTGGTATCCTTGACTTGTCTAGACTCATTCTCTATCTTGTCACTTTTTAATGCCTATACTCAACCCGATTGCTAGAGACCCTATAGTTTTATTAACAACAATAATAATGACACAACACAATAATTTTCACAAGATTCTATTAAATAGTGACCACGAATCCCTATATGTTATCAGAGTACAGTTTGTATAAAATTTATTCACACTAACCGATTATCGGTGGTAAGATTTGAAAACTAGCACAATATGATGTTATCAGTCAATTTAAAAGATAGTGTACTCACTACCCAATCAAGCACAGTTTATGTTGATTTAAAATAAAAAAAAAACAAAATATATATATTTAGTGTCAAACTATGAATACCTCTATGAACAAAACGTATGTGTGATGTACTCTTAGTCGGTCGCAGTACAATAGTCGAACCTGTCTTTTAAAGAAAAAGCTTTCCCTGCTCGGTGCTGCACCAAACAGACAAAACTTTGAAGGCAGTAATTTTCTCAAGTGGGCGTCTATTGCACCCACCGAGTACTATGTTACCTATCTGCCTTTGGACTGCCCGAGCTAGAACTACTAAAATCCTCAGGGCAGTCACTTTTCCCAAAAACGTATTATGTTACAATCCACACCAATGAATCACGCACTTTTTAATTTGGACTTAGTGTCGCGAATATCCGAGTTCGGACCTGTTTTGTTTTGGTCTGGTTCTCATTGAAAGGCAAGTTACCAGTGAAGTCACTGATACCTAGCCTGTGTGCTATTAACCTAATACCTCTCACTTTTTATTCTTTCTTTCGTCTACCTAAGTCCTTTAAAAAAATAATACCCCTCCGGGTTGGCACAAATAGGACCCTTCCGGACTGGCAGAATCTAGACCCCTCCGGATTGGGACCCCTCTGAGTTAGTTAATATAAGACCCCTCCGGATTTGGACCCCTCCGAAATTGCAACTATAAGACCCCTCCGGATTCGGAACCCTCTTAACTTGAAAAAAAAAATTTTGATCCCTCCGGATTGGGAACCCTCCGGTTTTGTAAAAGTAGCTTTTCGGAGATTTCTTACTTTCAACCTATACCCCTCCGGATACGTTCTCCGATGCAATTTTGCTCTTTCAATTAACTAGGAAGGGTATGCACTACTTTCCTAGACCCTTCCGGATTGAAATTAAGCCTCTTATTTGACAATTCACACTAACGGTGAAGGGTCTTATCGCTCGCCTAACTTCGGCTCGCTTAAGCTTTTGCTGTGCCTTTAGCCTTCCCTTTTCGTCTACAACAGCCTAAAGTTACTTTATTCAACCGCTATTACCTTTTGGGTATAAGGGCTTTTCTAAAAAATTTTTGTAAAACGTGAAGGGTGTACCCTTCCAAATTGAGGAATTTGCTAAAAACAATCTCAAAAAATTTTCACGCTTATTTTTCCGGAAAACTTTTATCCCTATCAGTAAGCTCAGCTAATTTTTGATCTATTGGTACCAAGATCAACTCGATATGCCCAGTAGTTCCAAAGTTATTAACCAAAACGTCTTTTTTCTAAACTCAAAAATTTTTCTCTCTTTTAGGTTCCGCCTAACTTTTTCCGCAAATCAGGTCCTTTCGACCTAAAAATTATTGATCCGAGCTCAAAAGGCCTATACTCTTCTAGTTCAATGCAAAAGACCCGATCTAAAACGCTTTTGCTGAAAAAATTTGCGAAAAACTATGCTACCTGTACCCCTCCGGATTGATGAATCCACCAAATCAAACACGTTAAGTTCGATTTCTCTGCAACCCGGAAGGCTTTCGGGTAGCGGGTTTTAAAACTTGTAGATTCACTAGTGGACGTTGTCCGAACAACTATTTTTACTGTTGTAACTCAAAAATTTCAAAAAATTTTCTAAATTTATAGTGTTTCGTTTTCTCAAAAATCACCAAATTTCGGTTCTCGGTACCAAAATAGTTCCAACCACTTTCGAACTAAATTTAACCGGTTCTCTCTATTGTGGTAGTGCAGTTACGATGTAACACACTAACTTAGCGCTTTTTTCCGTTTCAAAAAATATCGATATTTCAAAAATCGCGACTTGTGGGGGGATCAAAATATCGCTATTTTGACCCTAAAAACCGGTCTGTTTTCGTTGCTTTTGACTGAAAAACGATATAAGACTATTAATATAGGCTATATAATTAATAATAGTAGTAATACTATACCCCTCCGGGTTTGTTTAATATCCGAATTAAGGTGCTTAACTCGGATATTCGCAGTTCGGTGAAGGGTCACTACAGTGCAGCACTGTCGAGCCCCCCACAGATTACTATCTTAATTTTTTGTACCAAAAGGGACACAAAACTCGCTAACGATACCCAACAGTCGATTGTTGTTGTCGTTGAGCCCCTTCTTGTTGCTCCTTGTACTGCTTGCCGGATCAGTCTTCTCCCAAGACCCTTCCGAATTGAGCGCAAATCAGCTGACCCTTCCGGATTGGGCGCAATTTATCATTAACGTGCTTAAATGCTCAAATAACCCTACAGTACAAGCCTCACAAACGGGCTACAAAACTGATCGTAACGATCCTGACTGATATAAATGCCTGTAACAACAATATATCTATCAACAACAAACGGGAGGGTCGGATCACACCTTGTCTGGGGGGATGATTTCTACTGATTTTTTACTTTTTTACTGTTTTTGGTTTTTTCGTATGTTTTTTTTATGTTTTTTGTTTTTCTTGGGTACTATAATACTTTTTGTTTGGTTTTATATATATATATTTAAGTGTTTTTGGTCACAAACCATTCAGGAGATGACGGGACCGCGAATCCCCCCACCCTTCCTGGTTCGTGAATTTTCGGTCTTAACTAAGTTAAAAAGCTATTCACGGTAATCCGGAAGGCTTCCGCGTTCCGAACTACCCTTCCGCCCCGGCGGTTTAGGCCTATTAAGGGCGTTAATGTGAGCATCCGCTCGGCGCGGAGTGCTCGTTAACGGTTCTGCCGGTCATGATCTTAAAAAGAATAACACCCAGGAGCGCCATAAAAACATCTATGTAACATTCGCCCGGAAGATACATATCGACGGAAGACAAAACTAAGTCTTAAGACGACTGGCTAACGTCTAAACAGAGCTTTGCATGCTTTTCACCGTCTCTACCAAGCCAGTACTTTTCGGTGGTCTTTCTAACATCGCGTCGACCAAAACGTTACTGCTTTCGGCTTCGGTCAAAACACTCAAATTAACTAGATTTCATGCAGAAATAGTGAGCTCATGGCTGGGTCTCAGTATCCCCAGACCACGAGGTCACTCCTAAAAACAGGGCTACTACTCATTATACTACTATTGTTTTTGTTCAGTAGATAAAAATCATCATCTCCATCGAAGATGGATCAACCCTTTCCCCCAACTCCTAGCTTCTCATCCTTATCAAAATGAATCTAGATGTTAATTAAATTCAAGTCAGGACATGACAGGAAGCTAAAAGTTTATGTAACAGGATAAAAGTTTCAGTTCCTTTACCCCTCCGGATTGACAAATCCGCTGGATCAAGCTTGTTAATCCTGATTTCTTCCTAATCCGGAAGGCCGTCTTTCACCCTTCACCGTTGTTCGCAACGGCCTTGCAACTATTGTAGCGGCACAATAGTTGCAACTCGGAGTGTTCTCTGTTACTCTGTAACTCGTTGTCGTTTTCCAATCTCGATTTCGTAGTTGTTGTTAGCGCAGCTAATGTTGTTCTGTTTTTCTTTCTTGTTTTAGCCAAAATGGCCGTTTCTGACGTTTCTCAGAAATATGACGTCATAATTCGAATTTTTGAAATTTTAAAATACCACAATATTCCAGCCCTCACCGTTTTGCCAATCGTTCCAATAACGTTCTTAGTTCTTAATAATCACCAATCCGGAAGGCTCGCTGCTAAAAATTCGACTTCTGCAGAGATTGTATTTTTCACATTCTGGTCGAATGTCACATTACCTGTCCTCACTTGCCCTAGTAGTTTCAGTCCTAAATAGTTTTAGTTGAGAATTATACACCGCTTGGTCCGAAAAAAAACCATTCTCGGGAATCCTAAACTTAATTTAGTCCGGTATTAGTTTAAATGCTGGCCTCCAAATTTTATGTACTACAATTCAAACGCTATTTCAGCTCTTATTACTTCTTTTTACAGCATTTTTTCTAGAATAAACCTTAAATTAAAAAAAAAAAATTGCTTTCCTTTAATATTTAATTTCTCACGAAGTATACTTTTTAGATAGAGAAATGAAACTGAAATACTGAAAATATCATTTTTTTGCCCTGATTGCCAGTGGGTTTCTACCAATGAAAACGTTTGAAGTCATTGATGACAATGAATTTTGAATAGAAGATTTTTATTTATTCATGGTGATGTGATGCCGCAACCTAGTAAAGGGCACACATCGTCTCAACAGAGTAACCAGATTCCCATCGTAACATTTGCTAGCATAGTTCCTGTTACAGATGGTTAGTGTCTTTAATCTCCAAATCTGTACTGATTATCAAACTTACTTCGATTAAATTGAAAGGCAATGTTAAATCAGGAAATTCAGCGTAACTTTTTCAGACACTGTTGATTATTCCACGTCGTTGAGTAACCAGCCTGCTATATACACTGTTTTCTAATTTGAATGCAAAACAGTACTTGCAAATTAAAGTGTATGGTTTTACAATAACAACTAAAGTTTTATGTTTTTCACGTCCTACTTTTTAGTTGTCGGGGAACTAAACTGTGCCAATGAAATTGGAGAAAATGCAGCTGTTGATAACGAAGTCAGTAGACCCTCTGTCGCTCTGCAGAGAACCCTAGAACGAGAGCAGTCGGTGTCCCTTTCTGATCTGCTAAATGAAGTGACAGCTCAATTGGCTACGTCACTCCAGTCTGTGCTGAATGTGAGATCAGATAAGACCGAAAGCAATGGTGTGAGTGTGACTAAAATGGGAATTCAGTGCCTGCAACCACAGCAAATGTGTCCTGTGGATGAACTAATTTCGGAGAGATTATCTCAGTTGGAGGAAATTCAAAGAAAAGGTATGAACAACTTTAGTTCAGAGTGATCTCACTGGAAAAAGAATGAGCTGATAGCTGAGTCATCTCGTAGCTTCAGACAGCTCATTTGCAATAGGTAGTTTGGTAGGCAGTTGAACAATAAAATGAATTTTGTTTTAAGAATTGGAAGCTGCATTAGCTGGGTCGAATCAGAATGAGGCAATTACAGACGCTGAATCCATGAATAACCATCTCTTGAACTGTGACGAGAATAACGGTCACGATGAAGCCATTATGGACATCAACAAGGCAATAAACCCAGAGGACGCCCTCCCTACTAAAGCCATGAACGTTGATACACTAAATTTCAATCTAGAGCATCGCCATTCACAGTCAAATGGGAGTTTGAATGAAATGGTATGCTAGGCTGTTAAAGCGGCTCAATTGGGGAATTATCCCAGCGTCAAAAAATTTTTTAAAATGCTTTTTTAACTGTTTTTTTTAGGACTGATATTTATTCTTTAGTTAGTTCCTTCTGATTTAATGTTTTGTATTGGAAACTTGTTATCTGTGCATCCTGTCTTCTGATCAATTTTTTTCCGAAATTGTTCAACCTGAAGGATTTCCTTAGCTTCTTTCTGCCGTTTCAACAGTTTTTCTTTTTATGATGACTGGCATTTGGTCAAGAGTCATGAACATAGTGGATACTCTTATAAAAGTATTGTTGGTTTGTCGTTTTTTTTCTGGAAAAAGTCTTAAGATTTGTCACGCTCAAGTTTGAATTTTTGCGGTTTGACTTCGTTCTAAGTTCAATTCAAATTGATTCACTATAGGGAGGGCAAATGACATTCTCCAAATACGAAGCTGCTAATGACACGAAAAAACGTGAATGATTTTTTTCGTTCAAAAAAGGCATTTTCGTTTTCAGATTTCCCAGCAGAAAATAACCTTATGACCCAGTTTTCTTTAATTGGTTTAGTTTTAGGAAAAAATTTCAATAATAAAAAGTCCTGAAATTGAAAGAGCTTTAACGTGAAGTTGAAAATTGAAAAAAAACTGACGTTTTTTCTATAGTTTCATGAGTTCATTGACACTTTCCAGCTCTCCGTTGGCTATGTTTTTTGCATTCTGAATAATAACTTAGGTTTTTTAAAAACTAGATAAACTTTTCAATAAATCAACAGATATCTATGGAAATTCATTAAAACACTTTTAGACAGATGAAGTATCTTCAACCACTGGACAAACGAGAAAGACGAAGACAGTACCTATTAAAGAAGAATCTGCGTTGGACAGAGATAGCAGTAAGCCGTTTACAGACATGTTCTCACGAAATCCGATGGTTAAACTGACGCAGCTAGACCTCCTCTCAAGTCCCATGGGCGGTGCCGGTACTGGCTCTCAGCAAAATGAAGAAACCAAACCGGAGTTCAAGATGACAGCTTCAATAAAATTAACTAAAATCGACGAAGAGGTAAAAATTTCGGAAACTTTTTTTTTCAAGTACGGAAAAGTTAGGCGTATCAGTTCTTTTTGAATACCAGGTTGGATATATATAGGGTTAACTTTTGGTAAAAGTTGATTGTGATAAAACTTGCTAAGACTTTAAACAGAATTAGTATGGTTAAACTTATTTTTGCAATATTCGGGACCAAATTTTTTTTGGAACCAGTTTAAAACTAGTTTTAATAACCAATTATATTCTTGATAAAACTATCTCTATAAAATATTTCCTACTAACCAATCATGATCCATAACTAACACTGAAAATTATCTGTATTGCTGAAACTACTGGTAGTTTCAGCACCAGAACAATTTGAATATAACTTAGAAAACACTTGTTCTCCTTTGAAACAAGTTCTAGATATCTAACCCGCAAATACCAGTATATGCTAGATCTATTGCGACTAGGAGATATGAGAGAAAGAAGAAGAAGAGGAAGATGAAGAAGAAGAAGAATTAATTTCTCGTTGTTACAAAACGGCATATTAATCAATTTTTTTTTAGCAATTCAGAGAGCACAGCGAACGAATCCATTGGGATTGCAGAATGCTGCCCTAAAATGAAAGACATTCGAATAAATTTAATTACTTAAACATGAGAGTGGATTTAACATAAACTAAATACAATTTCTGACCAAAGGTATTAAAAAAAGTAGCTTTTTACTCTAACAAAAAAAAACGTCGCTCAATAAGCTGGACCATTTTAATGGTATGTAAAACTATTTTCTGGCGATATACACCTAAAGATAGTCGGTTTAAGCATATGAAATTGACACAATTGGCTGAAAATTGAAAAGAAAATAAGAAAATTCTGAATTTCTATGTATAATCTTCAGAAACTTGCTAGTCGTAGCCCCCATTGTTCGAATCAAATGTATAAGTTGAACTTGTTCACGTAGCGGTTACTACTTCTACTAACCGTACCTCGTCTCTAAAGCCTCCCTGACGCCAATGGAATTGGATGGAGGCCATTTTGATGCTGGGAACCTAATTGAGCTCATGCGGCAGTAACCAGTGAAAAAGTCCAAGTGGGGTTTTCAAAAAGTCAGGGACTATTTGAAAAGCCAATTAATTAACAAGCAATAAGCCACCCTTAAATCAACGCTAGACTGAAGCAAAAACATCAGCATTTAACTGCAAATACATATTTAACGATGTCTTCATTGCTCAAGATGTATAAATCACGTAGATTATGAGCCACAGATTGAATATCAGAATGAGTTAAGTTGTCGAAAAAGTCAGGAACTAAATTATTATCGCGTAGCAGATAGAAAAGTTTCGAACTCCTAAAGCTGAGCGAAGCTCGTTGTATTTGACTCTTTAAGTTTGGCTCTATGTGTCATGTAGACAGGATTCTCAAAACAAAAGATTATTTAAAAAACGTTCACAATGAAGTCCAGCAAGGGATCTCAATACAAATTTGAGAAATTCGTAGACGTATAGCTCATGAACTGTTCAAGTTTTTTCAGTATAAAAGTACGAACGAATGCTATCATAATTTCGTTTGAAATAAAATAAGCGCCAAATTTTTTTCTGTATCATCAAAAGTGGCATTAGTTGACTATAACTGGTGCAACTATATACGAGAATTCCGTATTGCAAAATTGGCTTAATATTTGGCTTAATATAATAGTATTGAAGTAAAATCGATTTTGGTACAAAATGATGTATTTTTGAAACAATTCCGGATTGTTTTCTGATTTTGTTTCGCACTTAGTTAATGTGAACATTGAATGATAACTTAGAATCAACATGAGCACCGAGATATTTGCATGAAGAAACGCTTTAAGGAGGTAAATTATTGATATATAAGAGAGAACTGGAATTATTAAGTGAGGATAAGTTCAAATACACGGTTTTGTCCATATTTGGTGATAATTTGTTATTAATAAGCCAATCATTCAACGCTTTGAGATCATTATTGAAACTTTCAATTGAGCAATTTAAACCTGTAACGCGTGTATCATCTGCAAATAAAAAATTTCACGCGATATGAACAAATAAAAAACTTTCATCTGCAAATGAAAAAAAAAAAATTCACGCGATATATATGAGGAAAAAAAGGGGTCCCAAAATGGATCCGTTTGGAACACCGCAATTTACTTCCAGCCAAGAAGATCTGGAATTTCCAATTTGCTTTAATTGCTTACAATTTTTAAGGTAGCATTTGAACCATGGTAACGTCTGTCCACTTATTCCAAGCATTTCTAATTTATTTAAAAAATTTTTATGATCAAGCGTATCGAACGCTTTCTTCAAATCAACAAAAATAGTTCCCTTTATTGACTTTTTCTTATCCATGCGTAGTTTTTCGGTAACTTCTGCAATTGCATCAATAGTACTTACTATGGTTTTTTTTCGGAAACCAAACTGTTTGACATAGATTAGGGAATAACGTTCCAAGTATTCGTATACCCTGTTGTAAATAGCACGCTCGAAAATTTTACTCCAGGTTATGAGAAGGGTTATTGGACGGTATTTTTCTAAAATGAGTTTGATCCTTCTTTATAAAGAGGATGATTTACAGCTCTGACCAAAGAGCTGGGGAAGGACGCTGATTTGAATGGCTTATCTATTAGAGTTTTCAGTACGGGTACAATGGCTACTCTGCTCGCTCTTACAATGACATTGCTACTTTTATCAAAACCAGTAAATGTCTTATTCTGCATGGATGTTATAATTTTATCGATTTCCAATTCGGTCACTGAAATGTTGCGCATAGAAAAATTGGGTTTCTCAAGGATTTGTTCTGAGTTAGAATTTGGTATTTCATTGGACAGGTTACAACCGATAGTTGAGAAAAATCTTTTGTAATCATTAGCACTGTCAAGATGAGACGTAATGAGTTCTCTGTTTGTTTTCAATCGAGTTAATTTTTTTATTGCCACATGCAATTCCCTTAATTTCATTTAAAATTTTATAGACCTGCCTGGAGTCACCAATACATTTTTTAAATTTATTATAATAGTTTTGTTTTTTAATCTTAATATCCGTTTTCTTCCTAGCACTTTTGAATCGAAATCTTGCAGTCGGGCAGATTTATTTTTTGACCATGCTTTATGTAACCGGTTCCATTTTGCAATCAATTTTTTTAAATAAAATTAGTAATGCATACAGACTTAGCTTTTTTTCTTCGAACATGATGATCTAAACGGAGCAAATTGATCTAATATCCTAATATGTTTTAATTCAAACTGATGAAAGCATTCATCCAATTTTTCTGAATAGTTAATTTTTTGCATCCATTTAGATATCTCCTGATTGAAGCTGTCAACGATCAGTATCGATTTCAGAAAACTAGTGTCACGATAAGTTTTAGTATCTACGTCTTTCAAGCGTGATGTGTAAATTGCTAAAGTAATTGGAGAGTGATCAGAAAACGACATTTTATTTCGTACTTGAGCAGATTTGACTTTTAAGTCTTTAATAATGAAGTGATCTAAAAGAGTTTCATTTATTATGCAATTCGCGTTGGTTTGGCGATCAGCTGTTCAAAGCCATCGCTTTCGATGACATCATGATCTTTTGAGGAGAGGTTATTCGCCTTTAAAATATCAATGTTGAAATCACCGCAGGCTATAACAGGATACTTTTTGATTGATAAAGCTTCAAAAGTCTTATCTAATTATTCATCAAGGAAGCAAATTTTATCGGCTTTGGGCGGATTATAAATTTTCGAAGAATATTTTCACGTGAATTAATAAAATTTATGCTAACTCGCTCGGGTTTTGTTCAATGAGTGTAATATTGTCATTAGATTGAACTAAGACCCCTCCTCTGTTATTTTTGCTCAGTAGAGTGTTGTAACCAGTGAGCTTGTAGCAATTAATATGGTCGGCTTCATGAAGCCAGGTTTCACTTGGGCATAATAAATCAGGTGGCGATTCAAGGCTGGCTATTAGTGCTTCCAGTTCATCATAATGTTTATGTAGAAATCCTACATTTAAATGGAAAACGCTAGCAACTTTAGTGTTTGAAGAATTAGCAACTTTCAAATTTGAAGACAAAGGATTTTGTGAACAATTGATTAGGTTTCTGGTGCAATATGCTCTTTCTGAAAAACTCGGTTTTGAAAGCAGCTCATCATGTCGTTGTAGCTTTATCCAAGGAACTCACCACCTTCGTACAGCCCATTTATTTGACACGTTGACCATTCTTCCATCGAACAAATATGGCTACTTCTTTATTCCAGCTCGACTGAATTCTTTGATCATTCCGAATCAGTTACATTAACTTTAGTCGTGGGAGGCTCAAGTCTTCGAATATTTTGATGGTACTTGTATGCTCGTTTTCAGACACCTTTTTCAATTTTGTAGTTTTTTAACTTTGGCAATATCAATAATTTTATCAATTTTCGTCGTGGCTTTCCCTGGTTCATTCATTGGCAATCCTAAAGTTCGTATGTTGTCGCGCCGATAGTAGCTTTCTAATTTATCTGACTCTGAGAACGTCTTCAAATAACAATTGCTCGTTTGTTGGTACACCTGGGACAAAGTTTTTCATTTTTTCCTCTTTTAATCCAGCTTAAACATTATTGACGGTTTGTTGAATAGAGGCAATTATTTTTTTTCCAAGAGATTCAAATATTTGAGGCACTTTTTGCTGCACTGACTGTTCTACGGCAGCTTGGATTTTGTGCGATTTATCATCAGTTTCTTCACATGGACTTAACACTGCGCATCCCCGCTTGTTTTCGGGCTTGGAAATTGGGTTATTGGAGTTTGATCTCAAATAACGTAGAGGTGGATAGTTGTTACCGTCAGAATATGTGTTTCCCGAGTTGGCGTTTGTATTTGTTATACCAACGGAGTCAAAGGTTTCGGTGTTTGAGTTTGTCATTTTCCTTCTCTTTTTAATAAGTTTATCACAACAATTAGGCTAGATTAAGATTTGTAAGATTAAGATTGGTATTAGACAGAAGTTGCACGAATCTTTCCGGCCGAAAAAAAGATAGCGTGACGAACAGACGGTGTACCTTATCTGAAATTACTCTACCAGTGAGCCACCCCAACCTAAAACTCATTTTCTAGAACTTTGGTGGGTTACCGTCAGAATATGTGTTTCCCGAGTTGGCGTTTGTATTTGTTATACCAACGGAGTCAAAGGTTTCGGTGTTTGAGTTTGTCATTTGCCTTCTCTTTTTAATAAGTTTATCACAACAATTAGGCTAGATTAAGATTTGTAAGATTAAGATTGGTATTAGACAGAAGTTGCACGAATCTATCCGGCCGAAAATAAGATAGCGTGACGAACAGACGGTGTACCTTATCTGAAATTACTCTACCAGTGAGCCACCCCAACCTAAAACTCATTTTCTAGAACTTTGGTGGGTTACATAAGAGGCTCACTTTGATATGATTGTGTCAGCAATTGAACCGGTAGTTTTGGCGTAATTATTTATTGACTAAAAAAGCGAATAATGATCGTTTTGGGGTTTGGGCCCCAAGCTTGCAAAATAAATTTCACCATATTAATTCTGCTTAAATTCTTATCAAGCTTCATCATCATCGATTTTCACGTAAAGTCAAACCAACTTGAGAAAAAAATGCGTTTCAAGTTTAATGCGTTTTGTCCGGTTAATATAATTGAGAACTGTACATTCACTAATAGGCATATGGATAGAAAAAGTTTTTTGGTTTGAATGAAAAGGTGTGAAGTTTCTATATATATTTTTTTTGTGTTCTGTTGTTACGCGAAGTGTGAACAGGTTTTAAAAGTGTTCACGATATGTATGAAGGAATCATTTCATCGTTCATTGGCTTTCCTTATCGATAACTAAACGCTTACGTTAAGCTCCGAATTTTTCCAATTTTGTGCTTGTAACCAGAACGACATCATGGTCATTTCTAAGGTTGGCATCCGCAAAGGAACGGTAAGTTGAGAATATTCTTCAAAGTTGATGTTACATTTCATTTAGCCTCAATGCAAAAAAACGATGTGCCAATTTGAATGTGGTTTTGGAAATTGTGATCCAATTGGAAACAGGTGGGACTAAAATTGCAATTAAGTAATAATCAAAAAATAAAGTAGAATGTTTTTTTTTCAAGATGCGTGAGAAAATATAACTTAAATATTGTTTGTCCTATTATTTCTAGTCTGTTATCAATATATATTTGTACCTCTTTGATTGAGAAAAATTGCTGTAGTAACTAGTTGCAAAAAAATCTGTGGTATGCGCAGTGACTTCGCAACTCCTCGAGGCCAGATCAGTGTCCAAAAAATATGGCTCGGAAATACTGCGGAAGGAGCTCATGTTCTAACGAGAACTCCTCACTGCTATGTTTTAATGGTCTCCGTTAAGGTTTGTTACAGTTTGACCATTTAGGCAATGGAGAAAGCACTGCGGGGTAAAAAGATGACGGAGGTGACCTACTCTAAAACCCATCGGGAGCAGACTGGGCTGTTCGATTACCTCAGCAGTCAGTTCATTCCGACATCGTCGAAGAGGCAAGTCCATGACGAACAAATAACCTGGTTCGAACATAACAGTCTCTTAGATAAAAAAAAATTTAGCAGAGGCATTTGGTTTTCTTTTGATTTCTTTTAAGTTTTTTTCATTTCTTTTGTTAAAAGGAAGGTAAATTCCACTATCGAATAGCAAAAGTGAGAAGGTCACAAAAAACTTAAATTTAGGTTACAGATTTTCCAGCGCAAGAATAAAATTACGTATTGATCCAGTTTTCTCAAATTGGGTTAGTTAATCAAAAAATTGTCAATCATAAATTGTTCCAGGAAACCAAAGAGCTTTAAGGGAATCTAATTTTTTTCTTAAAATTTGAAAGAATTTTTTTTTGAAAATTAATTTCTCCTTCGCCTCTGTGTATAATTTCCATTGCAGAAACTTTCTAAAGAATTGTGTTTTTGTGAGATTTTTGAAATGATTAATTAATACACAATTTTGTTTAATACGTTCCAATGTATTACATACAAATTTATTGTGGTTGCCTTAAAATTATTACATTCCAAATAATTACCCGAAAAACTTGCGATTGTGTGCATCTTGAAGCAGCTGTTTGCCGCTTTTTCGCTTGTGTTTCCGAATATGCTGCTTCGCCTCTTTGTTTTGATAAAACTAACCCAATTAGATAAACGGATTAATTGATTATTTTCATTCCGCTGTGAATTCTGAAAATTGAAAGTAATTTTTTAAACAAAATATTTAAATTTTTGTGCGCCATTTTTCAGTTTCGTCATTTTGAAAGCGTAGTTTGCCTTCTTTTTAGCAAATGATCTTAAATGGGATTTGAAAAGAAATATGAATTCAAACCTCTCGAGGGGGGGGGGGGCGGTTTTTTTTGGAATTTTACCAGGTCGACCAAATGATTTTTCAGAGATCTCCCAAACCATTATAAAGAACTTGTTTCGGCCAAAATTTCTGCCTTGCAGGCAAATTTTTGAAAAATAGGCCAAAAATAGCGTTTTTAGATACTTTTTGGAAAATTTTTAGACACTTTTCGAAAAATCGCGTTTTTTTTGGCGAGCGCTCCCCCCTCAAAATTAGTAGATTGGCGCCGAAGGCGCCTTCAGAAAAATTATAAGGTCAGTCAGCCAAAAATTGATATCTCAAATAATACATAGGGGGGACCCTTTGAGTCGGCATGGGGTCGAATCCCTGAGGGGAGGGGGATAGACATGATCTAAATAAGTATTTTCTCTATTTTTATTGACAATCAATAGTTACTCAATTTTAAAAAAGTCATTAGAATAGACATTTAGGTCTAAACAAGGAAGAAATTTAAACCATTTTTCAACGAATCAGACACTTTTTTAATTATGAATCACGTCTAATTATGCTTTAATATGATACCTAGCTTGAACAAAAATGCCTTCCAAATTATAAATGGTTAATTTTACATGGTAGCAATGAAGTTCGTATCAGTATCTAATGGCTCGGCTTGGTGCGAAAATTTTGAAATCAAATTTCACAAAAATTCATCAGAATTGTTTGAAAAAGCCTTTTTTCTGCCATGAAAACTTGACAGCGCGATAAGCTGTTTTTCAGCCGTGAAAACTAGGGGAAAAATTTTCTGTGTTGTTTTTTAAATTTTAATTTTATGAGTCGATGCACATAGTTCAGGCTCTTATAAAGGTGCTGATGATTTTATTTTTTCATAAGTTTTTTTATTTCGTTTTTTTCTTAGGAACAGTCTTAAAATTTGTTCAAGCTCAAATAATTTTTTTTTGCATTTTGACTTATGACTTTTTTTACGCTCAGTTCATTGCTTTTAAAAAGGAAGGCAAACTCCACTATCGAATAGCAAAACAGTTGAAGTAACAAAAAATGTGATTAATTTCCAGTATCGAGAGTTGAATTTAGTTTTCAGATTTCCCAGCGGAATAAAAATTTTACCTATTGATCCAGTTTTCTCCAATAGGGTTAATTTTGGCAAAAAATTGTCAATCATAGTTTGTTCTAGAATTTAAGTAGCATTAAGTCCGTCTATTTTTAAATTTCAATTTCGAAATTTGAGATTTCAAGAAATTAGTAATTTTTTCAGTTTACTTGCTTTCATTAATTTTCTTCCAGCTGTCTATCGGCTATATTTTGTTCAATTCATTACTTGAGTCTGGATTTGTTGTCAAATACGCCTAAATTTTTATCACTATCGAATGTGTCTAGATTCTCGTGCAGGTCCTCTCATCCGAACACGAGTCTTGAACTGAGTCTTGTTGATTCTTGAACTGTTGTCAAATATGCCTAAATTTCTATCACTATCGAATGTGCCTAGCCTAGGATCTCGTGCTGGTCCTTTTATCCCAACACGAACAAAACGACACTTTTTTGAAGTTTTTTTTATAATTGTGATTGGAACTTTCTGAGCTAATTGCTCATCAACCGCCTGCCCTTATTTTGATTGCAATTGTTTCCATTGCACTCAGATGTTCTCTTTGAACGGTTAGGCACTGCACCGAAGATATGATTGTCGTAAAAATTGAATAATTTTTGTATAATTCCTCAAACTCAAACAATCGCATGATGTGATAGAAATGTCAAAGATTTCTAAATCAAGTTTCCATGCGCGGAGTAATATTCTATTGTCTTTCAGATTAAAGGCCTTAGTTATTTGCATTATTATGCGAATGTTTCGTTCGCCTATGTATTAAAAAAAAACAAGTTTTGATGTTCAGGTTCAGTACGATTAAAAATCAAGACAAAAAGGGTCAGAAAAGGCCTCGTGAAGAAGGCGGCTCGGATGATGATAAGGAACTGTTTGGATCTGTGGATGAAGGAGATGCCTCAAATCATGGCAAATCAGGCACTGCTGCCTCTAAAGTTGTTGAGCCGGCGTGGAAAAAGAGAAAATACAACAGAGTGTACTCCTTACAGGATCGACAAATGAGCAAAAAAGGTAATATGTTATTCCATAACAGCTGGTAGCTGTGTGTATTGCAGAAAACTGCAATCACCCTGAGTCATGTTTAAGAGTCAATGAACGTAATTCAGACTCTTATATCGGTCGTGATGTTTTTGTTTGTTCAGGAAGGCTTAAAATGCTCTAATAACTACAGAAATGCATTCATACACGTTCATACATTCATTGTCTGTTGGCTATGTGTCAAAATACGAACATGAAAGTTGTTTCTTGAAAACTAAAACTGTTCCTTGCAACGAATCTTGCAGATATTAATTACTAAACAGACTTGATTTTAGAAATTAAAGACTCCTCTGAGTTCAAACGCTGTGCCCAGCTTCTAGACAGCCTTTTGGAGTCAGTAGACGAAGCATTCCTTCCTAAGTCGACCAAACAGCACAAGAAGAAAAAGAAGAAGACAGAAAGTACTACCTCAAGCGACGAAGAAGCGGAATCAGACGATGACTCTGTGCCTCTTGTCGAATTCAGCGAAGATCGAGACTCGAATCGCCTCTCGTGTCCGCCAGAGTTGCAAGTTAAACGTGCAATGCTATCCGAACTTGCGACTGAGTGTTCAAAGCTAAAAGAAGTGGAAATCATGAATGTCATACCGGTTGAGAAATTAGTCAAGCTATTTTCGGTACTGGAACAAAATATCAGAGATGGCTCTAAGTTGGCACTATCTAGCAAATCCAAGCCGGCAGTTAATGGAGCTATTGATCGAACTAATGATTGTTGGAGGGAGATGGTTTTAGAGCGTGTATGGCGAGCTACAGAAGCGTCGCTCCTAGCCTTAACTATTCTGACAGCACCTAATATGCCTAAACGAGTTTACATCGAGGAACTCTTTGAAACTATGATCAAATTCCTTCATTATCAATTCGCAAATACAATTTTCCCAGAATTTGACCCCCTGTACAGAACCACTGTTAAAGAAGACGGAAAAGAAAAGGGCGAGAAAGCGGACGCAAGCTTGAAAGCTAAAAGAGCAAAAGCGGTGGCTGTAAAAGAGAAAAGTCTCTTGAGTCTGTATCAGAGATTCGGCGAACTAGTGACCCTATTGTCCGATCTTTTAGCGGTTCAAGTGATGACTGATTCAGTTCTGCTGCAATTGTCATCGCTTGCAATTAGTGTGTTCTTTGTGGAGAATATCAGCGAGCTACAGCTGGCAACTTTACGGTTGATAACATCTGTAGGTTTAATCCAAATCTGATTGCTTCTTAAAACCAGCTAATTTTTTTTATGGGGGATCTTAAAATTTGTAAGTTGTGCGTCTACAAGCTAAATTTTGCGTTAAGTATATAGCGTTTTTGTCGGCTATAAAGGTTGGTAGATTTTGATAAAAAATTATTTTGATGCAGGATTTTGCTTGTTAATGTGCGTGATGTGTAAGCAGAGTGGATCTAAGTGTTTCTCAAAGTGAGGATAATTTTCAAAAAGTAAGGCCAAGTTCTAACAACAACAGGCTCGAAACTTTTGGGAATTTTTTTTGAAAAGTTTTGACCCAAACTTTGTTTTTAGAGCCTCCCAGTTAAACGAATCTGGCTCAGCTGTAAGCGTTCTTGAAGTACTGCTTGATGGTGGTTGTTTGTTTCATCATGATTTCCTCTAATCTTTATTATGCTTATGATGCTTAGGTGTTTGCGAGGTACCCGAGACATCGGCAACTCATTTTTCAAGAGCTTTTCTCCTCTCTGTCACGTCTTCCGTCCTCCAAAAGAAGTCTGCGTCCGTTCCGTTTGACAGAAGATGAACACATTCAGATGGTAACTGCCTTGGTTCTGCAACTCATCCAAAGTGTAATACACCTTCCGAGCCAATCTGAACTGGCCCAATCAGTGGATCAAGCGGCAACTGCTGCTATAGCTGGAGAGCGCCAGTCTTCTCACAACCAAAGTGCAAATGCGACTCAAAAATCAGAAGGCCTAGATATAGATGTAACATTGAACAATTGCTCTATGGAAGCTAATAAAACAACCCAAACTCTGTTAAATGTGTTTCTAACGAAGTGCACGACAAAAAGTGATGAGGATTTCCGACCACTTTTTGAGAACTTTGTACAGGATTTGTTGACAACAGTAAACAAACCAGAATGGCCTGCAAGTGAATTCGCATTGTCTCTTTTGGGGCGATTATTGAATATGCATTTCACAGCCAAAGGGTCGGATACGGCTCTAAGGGTTACATGTCTAGACTACTTGGGAGTTATTGCAGCGAGACTTAGGAAAGATGCGGCAACGAGTAAATGCAGCAGAAGTGACATCGAAACTGTTCTTAAAGAAGTTAGTAATTTCAAGTTAAACATTCACTTGACTACTTAAAACAATTTTCAATGCGTAAAAGGTTATCAATTTTCTTATTAACGCTTGCAATAAGCAAGCCTAGATAAATCGGAATTTCAACTTTTGCCAGGGTGGATGACTAGTTTAACAAAATCACTTGAATCAGTTGGCCTGATTGTTCGAATTGAGGCTTTTTTCGAGAAGATTTAGAATTGCAACTACATTTAACACTTCCAGTAGCTCACAAGTTGTCTAAAAATTCAACTGTTTTGAATAACTTTCTCTGAAACTAGAGGAATTTGAGGTATCCACATTTTGGCCCAGAAATACAATGAGCTCCAATGAAGTTACTACCCGTACGATAAGTAAGGGTGTTGCAACCTGTGTACTTGTTGTTGTTGTAGTAGTAGTAGCTACGCCCAACGCCATCGCCTGCGGGATTTTGTGGGGTAGCTTCGTTTCGGTCTGTTTCTTGGTTGCCATCGCAATCCAGTACTTCATCTCCGTAGGAGATAAAGATTGATTGGGCTTACGCTTGTCCCTGCCCAGTGCCCTTGTCCCCGGCACAATAGTTGGGGTATGCCACATGAGTCGTTACATCAATACCGTTTTGATTTTGCTGATCCATATTTTGAATTCAGCTCTTCGTCGTTGTCGATGTGTGCTGTTGAGAAGTTAGCATCTTCGTCTTTATTTGACTGAGATTTGATTCTTAAGGGAGTTCAGCTCTCCCGCTCCCTCTTGATTTGAACTTTGAGGAACTCAGTAACTTCGAGGGGATAAAGCCAGAGGTCTTCAGTAGTCAGGCCAGTCGGATTTCGAGTGCAGTTGAATAAATCATGGACGTTATGCGGCTTGTCATTACAGTCTGGACAGTAATTGTGTACCTCACTTTTTATACGGCTCAGGTATGAGTTAGTGAGGGAACTATACCTAGAGTGGAGTTGAGCAAGCCGCACGCGCGCTATCCGCGGTAATTCAGATGCACTGTCAGATATTTGAGGCGGTACACGTTCCAATGGTTTTTAGTTTCGTTGTAATGGTTAACCTTCAGAGCTTTCCGATAGTTTTTACGGTTTATTAAGCCCTCATTCAGATGTTTTTGGTTTTCAACACCGTAGGTGGCGCGGAGTGTGGGTTTGATGAGTCGCTCAACTGGATGTTGGGTTTTCTGATAGTCGGAACGTAGACTCTGGTGGCATCCAGCTAGAAATTGTTTTGCCAGCATATCTGTGTGAGTCTTTACAGGCAAGAATTTTGTTTCTCTGTGAAGATCATCAATATTTGTCATCTTAACACAACCAGTTATTGTTCTAAGGGCAATGTTTTGTTGAATTTGGAGGATGTTCCAGTTTGTATTACTTTTTGTAGTACACAACACGCAACCTGTGTACTAGACTTTTTCCCGTAAATAACTTTGTTCACAGGATGAATCAAATTGGCGGCCATCCCCAAATCTGTATTTGTGTGAATTAATGGAAAAATTTTGAGCCTGTCTGCTTTCTAAATGCCCGTTATTTCTGAAATTTATTTTATGTAAGTTGTCATTTTACCAACTCGCATCTCAGTGTATCAGAGTTCCCCCTCTTTTTTCTTTTATGCGTTTTAAAAGGTATCGGATTATTTTATATTGGCTTTGCGGCCCGATTATATCGGCTTAGCGGCCCCATTATAACGTCCTAGCAGAGTCATTTGATGAACAGTTTAAGTTATCATCTAAATAATCTTTTTAAAAGTTTTGCATGAAAATGGTTTTTTTCGGTCAACGTGTGTATGCTCAGGCATTGTCGGCTTTGTTGCTGCTTTTTAATTTTTTCCGCTGCTCAATTAGGGTTCCATTGTTTTATTAGGCGTGTTATTCATAGAAGACAATTTATTCAGGACAAGTCAAGAAAAAGATATGAAAACTATGGCAGTCAAATTTCCTTCGATTAGCTTGCCCTGCGATATTTGTTGCATCTCAGGTGGTAATCAAATCGGATCAAAGACTTTTCTTCAGATAAACAACCTGTCCAGAAAAATCACTCAATCATTTTTTCGAATAATTTTTTGTTTGATAATAGGTTTGGGCTCTATTTTTCAGCTGAAGAATGAGAACAAGCCATTGGTGAATTTTGAAGACGACGACGAAGGTGAGGACTGGAGCAGATCTAAGGAGTCGTTCACGCAGCAGCTTCAGAGAGTGATGCTGGACTACCTGCAGGATCTGTCAGACACTGAGCCATCTCTTTTGGTGAGTTTTCCCCATAAAGAGCGTGGATTTTGCTTCTTTCTATCTTTTATATTTTGTACTAAATATCCGCGAGAAATTGGAGCGACTCTATAGATCTACTCCAGTCCTCACCTTCGTGGGCGTCTTCAAAATTATACCATGCTAGTGTAAATTCATTTTGATTTTGCAGTACGCTAAAGGATACTACATAGCCCAGTGGTACCGAGACATGAGACTCGAGATTGAGCGGTGCACTAAGCTTCTAAACAACTCAAACGCGACAGACTCCGAGGCAAGTCAAAGTGCTGTGGGAAAGCTCAGCCCACCGCAACTTATGCAGAAAGTCAAAGAAGCGGAACAACAGAAACAATTTCTTCTATCACTCATCCATGCGAAGCCAGGATCAGGAGTTGCCAGTTTGAGGAATGCGCACTTGAATCTATCGTACGAAAGTGCATGTCTTATTGCAAGCTACTTGGCATCGGAGCGTCCCTTCATGAAGAGCTTTGATGTTTATCTCAGACAGGTAAACAATAACCGCAAAATAGATAGAACTTCAGGTTATTTTATAGCGGCTCTGAAATTTCTAATATACGAGATAGCAAACATAGCGCTGAAGTAGTCAATCGTTTCTGACATTTTTTGGAGTTTCGACGAATTTCAAAAAAACCGTCAATGTCATCGTGATTTTTCAAGTCCTAAAGATATAATGGTTGAATTTTTTTGCGTTTGACTATGGTTTTGTTTCAGATCATCGCTGTGTTAGCTGAGCCTAGTGTAGCCATCCGCACCAAGGCTGTCAAGTGTCTTACTGCAGTGGTGGAGGCCGATCCAAGTCTTCTTTCCAGGGTAACTCTTAATATTAGCTCATTGTTAAGAAGATGGAACTGTCTTTCCTAGTTGCAAACAGGACTTGATAATAATTGTTAGAAGTTCGGCAGAAGATTAAAAGATGCACTATGAGTGCGTACTACTGAATTAAGTGATGGGACCTTATCAAAAAGGCTCAGCTAGAATCATTATAGTGATGTGACGTTTATGTTCAGGTCGAGTTGCAGCATGCAGTGAACAGCATGTTTATCGACAGCTCCAGCAACGTCCGAGAAGCTGCAGTTGATTTGTTGTCTCGTTTTGTTCTACTGCAAGACGATTTACCAGAGAAATACTTCGACATGATTGCAAACAGGTCAGCCTCGCTGGCGTGGGAGGGCTATTCTTTTAAGTTATCTGAATTTTGTTTCGAGCTCTACTTAAGTCTAGAAACATAAGATTAATTAGGCTTTTTTTTTGTTAGCTTACTGCATAAAGCCTCCGATTGTTTATGGGAAATGGCACTCTTCGTTAGTTCTGTGGAAAATTGGTCACATGGTCCAAAGCATTTTGACAAAAGTTCCGTTTGTGGTATTTTGGTGCCATTGAATTTTTCAACCACAATGATATTGACTTTGCAAGGGCATTAGATAAGAGAGAGGGTTTCTGAGAGTATACCGATAAACCTTGACACCGATATTTACTGGTTCCAACGTTCTTTGAAAAGAAGATTCATAACGACTTAACTTGCATCGCATAATTAGTTAATTGATGACGCAAAACATTATTTCGACTGCCGTTTCTAATTCAGGATCTTGGACACTGGCATATCAGTTAGAAAACGGGTTGTACGAATACTCAGGGATATCTGCATTGAGAAGCCTGACTTTCCACGGAACACAGAGATATGCTGCAAACTTATACGTAGAATAAACGACGAAGACTCAATACGAAAACTGGTCAGTAGCTCAAATCGATTAAGAGTCGATGAACGTATTTCAGACGTGATGAGTTTTTTTCGTCTTTCTTTTAGGAATAGTCTTAAATTTTGTTCAGGCTCAAATTTACTTTTTCGCGGTTTGACTTTGATTCCTTTTTAAGTTCAGTTCTTTTCCTTTGATAAAAGGAAGTCAAACTTCACTATGGAATAGCAAAAGCATAAAGATCACGAAAAACGTTAAGGACTTCTAATTTTGAAAAGAGAATTTAATTTTCAGATTTTCCTTCGAAATAAAAAAAAATTACCAATTGATCCAGTTTTCTCGAATTGGATTAATATAATCAAAAAGTTGTTCATAATTTGTTCCAGAAATTTAAAGAGCTTTAAGGGCATGTATTTTTGTCTTCGTAATTCGATTTTTTCGCAAAACAAGTCAGTGTTTTTTATTTTC
The DNA here is from genome assembly GCF_963678635.1 of Symsagittifera roscoffensis. Lineage (NCBI taxonomy): Eukaryota > Metazoa > Xenacoelomorpha > Acoela > Convolutidae > Symsagittifera > Symsagittifera roscoffensis. The sequence goes on along the minus strand of NC_087063.1, from coordinate 50,921,738 downwards.
ATGCTTTCATTGACTCTTTCGCAACTGTGTTGGCTATGTTATTTTTTTGCGCTATAGATGACCAAATTCATTACGAGGCCAAACTGTGCATTCTCTGCATTGTAAGCGGAATCCACAACAGGCCAAAATCAGATTTGTGGCGGAAGCCGCAACATTGCTACTTTTCTTTGATCTTCTATGCTGTTTTGGATTCCACAAACAAATGATAAAACATATGTATCGTTAAATTGAGCTGTTGCGGAGTCCGCAACTGTAAGTTGGATCCGCAAATTGTAAGTGGAATCAGCATTTTGTTTGCGGATTCCCTTTACGTATTTTTATATGTGTAGTAGCCTTTAAAATTATATCTTTTAAATACATGATTTCATTTCACTAGAAGAGAAATTAAATAGAATAGAAATTTACTAGAATAGATCAGTGTTTGGGATTAATGGAATCCCAATTACTCACCAGTATTTGGGATCGATGAAATCCCAAATACTGAACTAATTCGACGATTTGCTATGCGTTGGATTTCTAATCACTCTCAAGCTAATGACTCCTAATAATGGATATATTCCAAATTTATTCCACATTATTCCAGTTTTCGTGATTTCATCAATCCCAAATACTGACCAGTATTTGGGATCGATGGAATCCCAAATACTGACCTAATTTGGCGATATGATGTCTGTTGTGTTTCCATACACTCTCAACCTAATGACTACAATTACTGCCTTTATTGGGCGTTATGCTTCCAAAATCAGTATTTGGGATTGACGCAATCCCAAATACTGACCTAATTTGTCGATATGCTGTGTGTTACATACACTCTCAACTCAATGACTCCAAATATTGAAATTGTTGGTGTTGTGTTTCCAAAATACTAAAAGATGTCATCCACCGATTTAGGTAACCAATGTTTCAAGATTTATTCGTAGATGCCACTGACAATGGTTAAGTCTTTGCTTTTAAATTCCGCATTGCTAGAGATAAGAATTCCAGCTCAGCTTTTAATTGTTCATATGCAAGTTCAGTATTGAACAAAATTCGGAATCCACTTAAAGTTTGCGGAATCCACTTACAGTTGCGGAATCCAGAACAACTAGCTATATTTGCCGACAAAATTTACGTTACAGGTATATGTATGCTGAATCCACTGAAATTTTGTTTGTGGAATCCACTTACATTTTGAAACATATTTTAAGACTTGTCTCTGGAATCCAGGAACATACAGAAACAAAATTGTGCTCCTATCCAGTGCACAGTTTGGCCTCGTAATTTTTTCAGATTCTTCGTCAAAACTTAATTCGTGTTTTGTATGTTTAGGTTCTAGAAGTTTTCGAAAAGCTCTGGTTTACTCCAGTAGTACCTGTGAATGTAGCCATCAAATCATCGCACAGTCCTAATTCAGGTAATCTACAACATCCAAACTAAATTCCGCTCTCATAAATTAAGAAAATCTACTATCGAAAAGCAAAAGATCACGAAAAATGTGGTCGACTTCTAGTTTCGAAAGTGGAATTTAGTTTTCAGATTTTCCAGTCAATTAAAAATTTTACTTTTTGCTCCTGTTTTCACAAGTTGATTTAATATATCAGAAAAGTGCCAATCATAAGTTGTTCCAGAAGTTCAAAGAGCTTTAAAGGCATCTATTTTTTTAAATAAGAAATTCGAAAGTTGACATTTTTTTTTTATAAGAAACAAGTCAGTTTTTTTCTGTTAACTTGCGTTAATTGACTCTTTTCCAACTGTCTGTTGGCTATGTTTGATAGTTTAAATTAAATTGAATGTTATAGGTAGTAATAAGGTCATCCAGCTGAAAATCAACCAAATAGTGGAAACACTGCGTCATGCCACTGACACTGGATTCGAAGGCTTCCAAAATCTCCTCTCAATCCTGGTCAAAGACGACAAAGAAGGATCCATATCTTCAGCATCAAATTCCAATTTTCGAGCTCTGACCGAAATAGTCGATGGTATTATGGAGTACATGGTTAACCTCGAAGAGTCTGAGGAAGCGATTTCGAATGATCAGGGTGGAAGGAGTCGAGTCCACAGTTCCAAACTGATGTCATGTCTCTCAGTTTTGTACCACATTGCAAAGATAAAGCCAACGTTGTTAGCTAATCACGCCAATGAATTGCAACCCTACTTAGCGACCAAAGTTTCAAATGAATTTGACTCGATGGTGCTGTACTACACAGCAGCAATTTTCGAAATCACAGTTCCTCTGATTTCGAATCCGAGTGAAAATTTGTTAACGAGTTTACAAGAAGAGTTAATGAAAGTAGTTATGAATGGAGGTCAAAATGCGCTGAGTAATTGTGTTAGCTGCTTAACAACAGTAGTAATGAAGGTGACGAAGAACTACGAGACACTAAATGATTGTATTGACAAATTCTTCACGACTTTAGCGAGTGTGAGAGCGTGTCAGGAACTAACGAGCAAACAGGGATCGTCGGTGACAGGTGAAAGTGATTACATTGGGAAAGCGAAGGGCTCTCTGAGCAGGGCTCTGTATGCACTGGGTCTGCTAGCACAGAAGTATGACCCTTTCCAGCATTCGCAAGTGGGACTGTCAATGCATCTCTATCAACATCTGACCTCGCCATCTACAGTAATACATTTTGAAATACTTTTCTAATTGACTCAGTAAAAAAAGCTTATTCAAATTGATGTTCATATTTAATTGAAAACTCATTGTTTTTCAATTTCGGAGGAACTTTGCATTCGGATGTTTTATTTTTTTTCGCACGCAAATTTAGTAACCACAAATAATCATCGGATTGAATTGAGTGATGTATTGTATTAAAGCCCTTGAGATCATGATTCAAACGACATTAAATTTCCAAAAACTGCCCCAGTGTCGAGAAAAACCGGTTTGAAGTTTCTGATTTTCAGTCGCATTTCAAGGGAGTGAGCAGGCTTACATTAGCCTATTACACTAGTCAGCAGCATAGTTGTATTGGTACGAGCCTTCATTTTTTCCTAGCCTAACTCGCAAATAAAAGTGTGCATTAAAAGTTTTCGCTCATTTGATGACACTTCTCTTATAATAAATCTGTAGCTTTGGAAATTTCATAGCATCTGTTCTCTGCTTAATTTGTGGCTAGTGTTTTTTAATCATTAAGCATCCGTGGTTCAGTGGTTAGTGCGTGAGAATCTAAATCTCTAGCTCGCAACCAGTCGGAGATCGAGTCCGAGACGTTGCCAAATTTTTACTAATTCTAGGCTTGTTTCAACTTTATCTTATTGCACTTTATAGAGCTGCTTTTTGTCGTGTTCTCGCTAGTGTTAGCAAAGCAAAGCTTCGTCTCTGTGCTTATGCTTAATTTAAGCCTTAAAAATTTAGTTTTAATCAAGTAAAATCAATCTTTTGAATTTTAATTGCCATTTTAGGAATCAAAACTGCTATAATTTGACAAATTCTGAAAAAATAATTGGCAAATTTTACGAAGATTTTTAATTTTTCGAACGATTTTTTTTTCGTTTTTATGCTTGCGATTAGCAAGCGTTATCAATGCGAATTATAGACTTTATCCGGTCAACAACTAGTTTAACAAAGTCAGATGAATCAATTATGATTCTCCTATGCTGCTGACATGCTCAGTGTCATGAAAATTCAAATTGAAGTACCGGGAACTAGTCACTACTCATGCTGTATCTAGAACTCAAAGGATTGTTTCTATAATTATAGTTATGATATTAGTTTTCTACGGATGGTTTTTCGGCTTCATGGTTGTCGACTTAAGCTCTGTCGGTTAGGTTTCCAAATTATTGCGCTTGCAATTAGCAAGAGGTATCAAACTGGAATATAGACTTATTTTGGGTTAACAACTTGCTTAACAAAATCACTTAAATCACATGTATCTTGGCTCATAACGAATTAAAACTTCTATGCATTCATGGCTAACTTAGTCTGGAGGAAACGAATATGCCCTGGACGGCAAAGGTCCGCGTTCGAATCTGACCGGTACCTGTTTTTTTTTCGAACGTGAAATATTCTGTTTCAAATAAAATTGTCGGCGAATTATTTATGTTTTTATCTGTTGGTTTAGTTGTCACATCTTGAAATCTTTTTTTGCTGCGCGTATTTTTCTTTGATGTCGTTTTTAGTGTTTGATTTACTCCTACAGTTTGTAATTTTACTTACCTTGGTTTCGTAAACGTTCGTATTTTTTGTTTCGCTTGAAAAAATGCTACGGCCCAATTTATTTCGGTCTTTTTTTATCTGCTTAATGATTAAATTTTGGGTCGTTTTAAGGGGAGCACAAACTTTACAATCCCCTCCGCATCTGAGATTTTGGGTTCAATCGAAAATACAGATTGCGTTACTCGCCTCTGAATAACGTTCCTGCATAATTTTTTCACCTAAAAAGCTATGATTCCCGGAAATGTCAAATCTTTAAATAATTGACTGTTTTTTGGACTTTTCTCGCTATTTACTCGGCCAAATCTGATTCATTTATAGATTCAATCGGAACAACAGGTTGTTGAAAGCCTACCTTATAACTGGCTATGCCCAGTTTGTTAATGAAAAAAGTTATTGCCTTCAAACAAGTCGAATTTCTCAGGTTTTATTTAATCGAGAAACGCGGTTTGTAAGAAACTTCTCTGCTTAACCACAACCATCTCTTTGCAGGAAAAAGTCATGGATTTTGGAAATACTTTTGACCGTTTTTTTAGAGCTTTAGACAGTTGTTTGGTATTTTTTGAATTATCTGAAAATTTACCTAATCAAATCTGAGATGAAAAGTTCAACTGAAAAAACCGGTTGCGATGATGGTTCCTGCAGAAGCGGCGGCTCCTCATATTTTGTAAGGGAAATATTATCTCCTCGGGAAAATTGATTATCTCAAAAAAAATTTCTCATTTTTTTTAGTAGAGAAACATTTAAGGTGTTGGGCAAAGTTCAAATTTTGAAATCAAATTTTTTGTGGTGAATCAGTATTGCAATTTTATCCAATATCAAGCACATATTTCCAGCCAGCTTTGGCTAGGCCCCTAGTTTTTTTTAATCTAGACATACAAAAATTTTGGTTCACCTAGTTTTTTTTCAACAATTAATTTTTTTCGGTTAATGTTTGTGTTGTATCGCAAATGATGCGGAGCTCTGCTTCGCCTCTGTGTGGTCTAATTTGCATAAGCTTTTTAAATAGCTATCGTGGATCCTATTTGGGCAGTTCATTATTTTTTCCGTCATGTTTTTTGATGAAAATTTTCATGCTCATTGGATGTAGGCTTCAATTCTTTCGTCTTTTTTACTGATTTTTTTTCCGTTTATTTATCCAGTAGTACTTTTGATATCAATAAGACTCTGGCACTAAGTTTTTGAATGCCCAAATTCAATGCCACTAAGACGACTTCATTAAAAAATTTAAATAAATTGAAACACGAAATTTTTTTCTCGTTTTTTCGCTTCGTGAAGAGTAACATATTTCGAAGTTCTGTTTGCTAATGCTTTAGCGTCATGGTGCACTTATCCTATAATTGAACACTCACCTCCAGATTTTTCATACTGATTTTAAGTCTAAAAGTCGGTTTGTTGATTTTCTTTTTGAAAAAGTCTGTGGGAATGTTTGACCCATTTTAATTTTTTTTCATTTCATTTTCTCGAAAAATACCTCTATCAAATCTGAATTTTGTACACCTAAAGTTATGGCCCTCTGAAAAAACAGTCAAAGATCGCAAATTTGTCTTATTCTAACTTTATCGTTATTATCGAAAGCTACCCTGCCATATTTGAAATTGTGGGTACAATTCAAAGAACGGGTTCTGGGAAGCTCATTTGCATGTGACTACTCCCAAATTCTTCTAACACCCAAATTTATAGACCTCGCAAAAGTCTATTTTAGACCGTGTTTTCATAAAAATTTTATTATTTCTCATGAACTACCTTTCCAAATCTGAGGTTTGGGTTCAATCGATTTTATAGGTTGAGTGAATCCCTTCTGAATGAGCGGCTACGCCCTGTTTTTGTACATGATAAGCTATGATTCTCGGAATTGTCAAATTTTTGATTAGTTGACCGTTTTTTGGACTTTTCTCCCTAACTAAATGGTTGAAAGTCTACCTTTACAACCGGCTATGCGCAATTTGGTCATGTAAAAAGTTATGGCCTTCAAACAAGTCGAAGTTTACTTCAGGTTTTGTTTCATCAAAAGACCTGGTTGTTGGAATCTTCTCTGCATAAGCGGCCACAACCTTCTCTTTGCAGAAAAAAATCAGGGATTTTGAAATACTTTTGACCGTTTTTTTAAACTTAAAACCGTTTTTTTTTAATTTTCTGAAAATTTACACAATCAAATCTGAGATCACAAGTTCTGCTGAAAGAACCGGTTGCGATAATGGTTCCTGCAGAAGCGGCGGCTCATTATTTTTTTTGCAAGAGAAATGTTATCTCTTTGGGAAAATTGATTATCTCAAAATTTTTTTTACTTTTCTCACTTTTTTAAGTAGAGAAACAACCACGTTTTGGGCAAGTACATTTTTTGAAATCAAATTTTTTGTGCCGCATCAGTATTGCATTTTTATCCAATATCAAACACATACCTCCAGCTTTTGCTAGGCCCCTAGTTTTTTTTAATCAGACATACTAAAATTTTGGTTCACCCAGTTTTTTCAACAATTAATTTTTTTCGGCTTATGTTTTTTAATGTTTGTGTTGTATCGTAAATGATGCGGAGCTCTGCTTCGCCTCTGTGTGGTCTAATTTGCATAAGCTTTTTAAATAGCTATCGTGGATCCTATGTGGGCAGTTCATTATTTTTTCCTTCATGTTTTTTGATGAAAATTTTTCAGCTTATTGGATGTAGGCTTCAATTGTTTTCTTTTTTTTACTGATTTTTTTGCGTTTATTTATCCGGTAGTACTTTTGATATCAATAAGACTCTGGCACCAAGTTTTTGAATGCCCAAATTGAATGCCACTAAGACGGCTTCATTTAAAAATTAAAATAAATTGAAACAGGAAATTTTTTTTTTTTCGTTTTTCTCGTTTTTTCACTTCGCCAAGAGTAACGTATTTCGAAGTTCTGTTTGCTGATGTTTTAGCGTCATGGTGCACTTATCCTATAATTGAACACTCATCTCCGCATTTCCATGCTGATTTTATGTCTAAAAATTTGTTTGTTGATTTTTTTGAAAAAGTCTGGGAATGTTTGACCCATATTTATTTATTTTTCATTTCATTGTCTCGAAAAATACCTCTCTCAAATCTGACTACTCCCAAATTCTTCTAACACCCAAATTTATAGACCTCGCAAAAGTCTATTTTAGACCGTGTTTTCATAAAAATTTTATTATTTCTCATGAACTACCTTTCCAAATCTGAGGTTTGGGTTCAATCGATTTTATAGGTTGAGTGAATCCCTTCTGAATGAGCGGCTACGCCCTGTTTTTGTACATGATAAGCTATGATTCTCGGAATTGTCAAATTTTTGATTTAATTACCGTTTTTTGGACTTCTCTCCCTACCTAGGTTGTTGAAAGTCTACCTTTATAACTGGCTATGTGCAGTTTGGTTATGAAAAAATTTATGGCCTTCAAACAAGTCGAAGTATTCTTCAGGTTTTGTTTAATCTAAAAATCCGGTTGTGGGAATCTTCTCTGCATAAGCGACCACAACCTTCTCTTTGAAGGAAAAAAATCATGGATTTTGAAAAAAATTTTGACCGTTTTTTTTAGAACTACGACCGTTTTTTTCTTTAATTTTCTGAAAATTTACGCAAACAAATCTCAGATGAAAAGTTCAACTGAAAGAACCGGTTGCGATAATTGTTCCTGCCGAAGCAGCCGCTCTTCAATTTTTTTGCAAGAGAAATGTTATCTCTTTGGGAAAATTGATTATCTCAAAAAATTTTTGTTCTCATTTTTTTTTGTAGAGAAACAACTGTTGGGAAAGGTGTTGGGCAAAATTCAATTTTTGAAATCAATTTTTTTGTGGTGCATCAGTATTGCAAATTCATCCAATATCAAACACGTACCTCCAGCTTTGGCTGGGGTTCTAGTTTATCGCAATCTAGACATTCAAAAGTTTTGGTTCACCTTATATAGCTATCGTGGATTTTTTGTGGGCGGTTCAAGATTTTTTTCCGTCATGTTTTTCAATGAAATTTTTTGGCTGAGTTTCAGCTTATTGGATGTCGGCTTCAATTCTGTCGCCTCTTTACTGATTTTTTGCGCTAAAATATCCGATAGTATTTTTGAGATCAATAAGACTCTGGGACCAAGTTTTTGAATGCCGAAATTCAACGCCACTAAGACGACTCTATTGAAATATTTAAATAAATTGAAACACGATTTTTTTCCGTTTTTTCACTTCTTCAAGTGTAACATATTTCGAAGTTCTGTTTGCTTATGTTTTAGCGTCATGGTGTACTCATCCTATTAGTGTTGTTTGGCAATTAGTGCGGTTCTCAGTTTCGCATCTTCGTTCATTTTATTTTCCTACGAAAACTGTTTTCCCATTTGCCTGTTTTCATATGACTGTCGAATATACCTAAAATCTAGTTTTTTTGATCAGATCTTTTTATCACACCACGCAGAAAAAAAAGATAATTTCTTTGAAAAAAACTTTTTTTTTAAAGACTAGTCGGGATATTCTGTGCTACTTGCACAGTAGCCGGATATCCTTGTTTTATCTGTGAACGATTGATTTAATTAAAGACGAGTAATTTTTCGCGCAATTGAATACGTTGAAAGGCCATTTATTTATTTTTTTTTGAAATTACTTCAAAATTAATTAGTTTTTTTTTGGTTGTCTTAAGTTTATTCACAGTTTTCCAACAGAATTTTGACCACTAGCCGATGTTTTTTTTGCGGGGGGGGGGGGGGGGGGGCTTGCAAGAATTCGACCGCCTGTTGACCCAAATGTTCCTCCCTTTGTATCATTTTGAGATATCCATTTTTGGCTGATTAACCTCAAAATTTTTCTAAAGGAGCCAAAATTACTTATTTTAAGGGGGTGCGCGCGCCGAAAAAAAACGTGCCTAAAAACGCGGCGCAGAAAATTTGGTCAAAAAAGGCTCTTTATTGTGATTTGGGAGAGCGCATAAAATCAATTTGGTCGACATAAAAAAAGGTCGACAAAATTTTCGAAATTATTTTTGAAAGCGCCCCCTTGCGAAAATCCTAGATTCGCCCCTGCTTTTGACTATCATCAAAGGCACTTTTATTGACTTTTCAGAACTCCAGCTCAGACGAAAGAGTAAACCAAGGTCAGCATACATCTCCGACACCAGCTAACCCTGCTTCAAACCACGAAGCAAACGCAAAGCAGAAGCAACGTAAGTTCGGTGAATTAGTCGCTGATCACATGTTGTACTATGCCAGATGCCACAGTCCAGATGTTGTAGCGAAAGCACTGACCGGACTGGGGTTTATATGCAGTGCACATCCTGAGTTACTGCTATGGGAGAAAGTGAAGAGTCTCTACTTTGATGTTCTGGAAACAGGAGCCACATTAATAGGGTCAAATATAGGACAATCATTGACCCCCAAAGCAGGATCTGGAGGGTCTGCAGGATTGAGACAGTTGGTGCTGCATAATATGGAGCAGTATTTGATTGCGGAAGATGAAAGATTACAGCAGGCTGACGAAGAATGTAAGATTTTTCATGCCACTTTTGTGGGTCTCATAACTACTGCCGAGTGATACTTATCGAAGTAACCGTTTACGATTTCAGTCTCTGTATTTCTTAAATAGTTAGGATACTCACGAGATTATACTGGACTGGCTTTAAGTAGTCAGCTCCATAAAGATAGAAACGAAATCAAAGTCCACACTCATAAGTTAACGCGCGCATTTGATGTGTGATGTTATTTTCTGTTTATGGCAAAGAAACCTAGTAAAAAATGACAACTATTATTCTAGTCAAGAAAGCCAAAGTGGCAGCCGAGAGTGGGGCTGGTGGAGCGACGATGGCAGACACTCTGAAGGAGATGGGGGATCTGAACTCGGGTATGGCCTCCTCCATCATCCAGATCTACCTCAACTGTATCTTCGCGAACTTCTTCGCCACACAACCCTCCATCAGGGCTCAGGCTCTAAAGGTATGCCCAATTTTATTGCTCAATGTTGGTGAACTGAAGTGCTGCCTTCTAAAATAGCAAAAAAAGTACCCGGGAACAAACGGCTAATTTTTGAGCAAATGTAACATAGAAGTGACCGCTTCTCTGCGCACTCATTTCTCATTTGAAAAATAATTTGGGTTTTTTTGGTCGTTAATCCACAGGGGAGCTGTGAAGGAAAAGAGCCCTTTCTTTTGTCGTGCGGTCGAATTTTTTGACTGTTCATGGGTCGCCGCGCCGTAAATGGCTGAATCAGAATATAAGTATTTTTTGATGGCTTCGTGTATATTTTAATTTTTCTTTGTCTAGGTGGTGAGTCTGGTATTGAAGCAAGGACTTGTACAACCTGTGAACTGTGTCCCGTATCTCATTGCACTGAGCTCAGACACAGATGCATCTAACAGAAACAGAGCTCATGAACAGCTGGTTGACATTGATACGAAGTACCCTGGATTCGTCCATCAGAAGGCATCTCAAGGACTCAGCTTAGCCTTCTCGCTTCACAGGAGTCTGTTACCGGCTTACGAGCTAATCAGAGGTTACCGAATCGAATACGAAGGTCAAGCACCGAATCAAATGTGCCACGTCGAAGCGTGTTGCTCAGCCTTGTATACGTTATTAAGGACGCAGCGAAATAATAGAAGGGCGCTGGTAAAGCCTCTGCTGGCTATGTTCGATAGCGCGGACCACGTTTCTTTACGTGAACTGCTTTTCTTTGCTGATAATTTGTCTTCGTTCAAATACCTTATGCAAGATGAAGTATTCTTTATTGTCCATGTCATTGACATTCAGTTGTCTATAAGCGGAGCAAATATTCTCTCAGAGTTTAAAAACGTTTTCTATCCTGAGAGAAGATTACTAGCTACTTTAGTCGAGCAAAAAGAAAGTGCAATGGAAAATATGCAACTCCTGCTGCCAAACAATTCCATGCAGATCAGTAATAGCTTCCAATATCAGTCGCAATCAGCCAATGATCAACAAAATGCGCTACAAACTGGCAATTATTACGGAAACAGCTTCATGTACACACAACAAACACATTCCAACGAGATTTATAATCAAACTCAAGGTCAGAACTTACATAACATGTACCATCAACAAGGAGATTTTGGTAATATGAATCCTCAGCAGCAAATGTATATGCAACATCCAATACAACAGCATGGAATGATGGACAATGTGCAGGGATACTATATGGGCGCTAACGGAATGATGTATGGTCAAACACAGTCGGCAATGAGTCCCGCTCATGCATCAGTTGAGTTGAATGCATTGCAATCCCTGGCTTCGAACCCTCAAATGGGTCAATACGTCCAAGGGAATCCTATCAGCAACTCATCACATGTAGGCAATACTATGTATCCAATGCAATATCTGCACCAACAAAATATGCCCAATGTAAATGCAATGGCCATTGATGCTGCGCCGAGCCCCAACGTGAACCCTCAACAGGGACAATTATCGAGTCCCAGTCACGTACTTGCAGGTCAGCAAAGTTATGTCAATCAGGGTCAAAAGTCAAGTGATTTGGCGAAGAGTGCAGACTCAAGGGTGCAAGTGCAGCCACTACCTGACGAGGATGACTTCGAAGATGAGCACTCGCTGCTTGGTTAGAAAATTTATAACTCATCTCTTATGGAAATGAAGTTAAGAATTATGTTTCATTTGTTAAGCATTGTATACTGTTAGCTTTCAATTGTGTGCAGGGATAGCGTTGAAAATGCAATGCTTTGGATTTTTACGATCTTTGAAGGAAATAGGAGCTTGCTTTCAGAAAAATACCCAGAGGAAGATGCAGCCTTAACTGAACTCTTGAAACAATCTCACGCCTGCATTCTCCTCTGTCTGATCAAGCAGCACCTGAAGACAGTCTATTCAGTGAGTGACTCCAAGTTCCAGCACTACTCTCCAAACGAGGCGGCCAAAGTGTTTGAGAAGGCAGTGAGCAGGAAGAGTGGAGTGAAGTTCGAACCAACAGTCGTCATCAATTATATCCAGTTCGGAGGATATACTTCGCCTGTGGTGGATCCTCAGCAAAGACTGGCTGTAGTGAGACACTACCTTGAGGTAAACTAAATTTGGGAACGAGAGGTACAAATCTGGTGAGAGTAGAAAGTAGAAGCATTTGAAACGGTTTCCCCCTTTTTAACTCAAAGCAACTTAATACCATACAATTTCACTCCCTACTTTTTGTTGCCTTAGCAATTTAACGTCGCTACATTTTAGAACAATTTCTCTAACTTAACACCATTTTACTCCAAAATGAAAAGATAGTTTACTTCAAAGGGGACTTCGGTAAACATCAAAGAATAAAACGAGAGAAATTTTTGCCATTTAAAGCCAGACAATTTCGAGCTACCTAATTCGCGTACGTTTTGAACAGAAATGCCTTTGTCAATAAATTCAATGAATCGTTCCAAAGAGAAATAAAATGGTCTCGCCTATAATTTCAATGATTCGTTCCAAAACGAAATGAAATGGCCTTGCCAATAATTTCAATGAGTCGTTCCAAAATGAACCAAAAACAGGCAATAGTTCAAATGAACTTCAAAGGTTCGCAAATAATTTGCAAGCCTTTGGCTAATATGGCCGTTTTTGCCAGACATTTTCAGCCGGAATAGAAATTTAAAAAAGGTTTAACCAACGACAAAAGCCTAGAAATCATTCGTTCTTAGAATCATTCTCGAACTTAAACCTATAACCTGATCGCTTTGTCAGCTTTTTTTGAATTGTTGGCACGTAAACGCAAAGCTAAAGGGTTTGCCAGCCCCTAGTCCCAACCTAGCAACCCGGAAATAAGGGCGATTGTCCTGGGATTAAATTGCTAGTGCACGAGTCAAGCTCTTGCGTTTCCGGGAGTCTGAAAGGAAGCGTCTTTTCTAAAAAAGCTGACAAAGTTCAAGTAGGGTTAAATTGATTTTTAATAATACGAAAGAATAAGGAAAAATGCTACAATATTTATACTGGTTTAACACAAACTAGATAAGGCTCTGCAAATGTACAAATCACTTTTGTCTTCGTAAACGGACATAATGTTTTGTACTCTTTCATTTAATACACGGTGTTTTTTCTTTTAAGAACTTACGGCCACTCGGTGCATCGATAAAATTAAGTTTTTGTGCGGAAGCGTCTTTTTGCAGGCCGTCCCATTACTTTTCACATATTTGCGTGGGCTGAAATAGGATTGGTTGCCTAAATGCCATCCTTCGACAGCATTTGTTGTTCTATCAATCTTACTCACGGCCCCATCTCGCTGGGAGGTTGGGAATAAAACTTCACAGTTTGGCACCATGCTTTTTATATCAGTAGAGACGAAGTACCGACACAACTCGTCAATTTTTTCATTTTTTGCTTATTACTTAAGCGTTTGTTTATCACTTTACTACAGTATAAAGTGACTGTCAGAATTTTATATTTGTCAGAAATTTTACGTCAAATTGTTACGAATTGTTATGTTGTGGATTCAAATTGCGTAGTAGTGAAATGACAAGGTGTTAAACTGGAAAATAGGAGTTAAAATATTGAGGATTTAAATTGCATAGTAGTGAAATGACAAGGTGTTAAATTGGCTGGTGTTAAATTGTAGGACACCATTTAAAACAATAATATACTATCTGAGAAATAAAATGTATAGGAATTCCAGATATTGACCTTATTTTCTTATGAGAAAGGAAATCTGGCATTATATAAACAACAATCGGAATGTCTTCAGAAAAACTAAGTGTCAGTAATTTAACAAACTAGTAGATAGAATTCAGAAAGAAATACTCAATGAACTTATTCAAAGTTATAATGAATAGATGATTATGGATGGGGTGCGCTCAGCAGAAATTTCCAAGAGCAGAACAGGTGCAAGAGCAGAACGAACTAATTTAACGAAGCTAAAATTCGCAGACCATTTTAGGCTCCGTTATTACTTGTTTGTCGTGAATAGTATTCTGCAAAACATTTCATGTCGAATCCCACAAACGCTAAGTCGTGTCATTTATTTGCCATGGATGGCCATTTATTTGCTAAGGCATGGCCTGAAAAGAACGATTTATGAACTTTTAAATAGATGAATATTCTATTTTTACATAGAAAGTAAGGAATTACAGCACGCCGGAGAAGTGTGTGAAAAGTATGAGTATTAGTTACAGGTGAGAAATAATTCCTATTGGTCGATCAGGCTTTGAATGTTTTGCTTTTACGCCATTCATCTCTTAGATGGGCCACCAATAACTATACAGCAAGTGTTACGGACCATTTTGAATCCACAAGTGACATCGTATTTCAAACATATTTATATGATTAGAATTGAAATACAATGGCCGTTGTCATTACAAATTGACCCTGCTTTGAAATTATTTATTACACTAGCGTCAGCTTAGTGTATTATATTGAGAACTTTTTTCTAACCGAAGTCGCAAATATTGGTGCCACTTTTGGGGCACCTTTACAGCTATTTCATAGCATATGCTCTGACATTCGAATAATAATAATAAGTTAAAACAGTTGATGTATTTTTAATTCATCGAATGAACCGAAAAAAGCTACTTGTTGCAAACAATAACTCAATAAAAACTCTTTTTCAGAAATTTTTTTATTTATCTCGCATTTTTTGAAATGAATAATTTATACATAAGGCGGCTTTATACTTTGCGATTTGTTACATGCAAAGTTAGTGTGGATGCCTTTAGCTTGTCATCTTCTGAATTATTGTTTGCAAAATTGTGTCCATTTATATTCGGTGCCACTTTTGCTGAATCGTATTGGCAATTTATTAGCATATGTAGCTGTTTTGTTCGTGACCAGTGTTTGTTGGCGGTTAAGCGTGCGTGGCTGAGTGGTTAGTGCGTGAGACTATTAGACCTAGCCGAGGTTTTACATCTGACAACAAGGATAGCCCAGAAAGCTACTACTGTAAAAATAAAAAAATTAAAAGTAAAAGTCGCTATGAACTTGATCGGCTTCCAGTTTCGATAGTGGATTTAGTTTTCCCAGCGGAATATAAAATTTACCCATTGGTCCACTTTTCTAAAATTGGGTTAATTTTATCAAAAAAGATCAATCATTAATTGTTGTTAAAATTCAAAGAGCTTCAAGGCTATGTTTTTTCCAAGATTTTTTAAAGGAACTGTGATATGCGTTGCGATATCGGTTGAAAACAAGTTGTAATTCAATACTGTATTTGGAATATTGAATTTAGGTTTTCTTATTCTTTTGTTTTCTTTTTGTTACTGAGAGCTAGATCAGTGTTACGAACTCTGATCTCTCACTTATTCTCAATGTCATCACTCACTGTGACCTTGAGCATACCATAAAAGTAATGATTAAGCACCATAGGTTAGCTGTACATGCATGGACAAATACTGCTACTGCAGTAGCGGTATGACACACCCCCCTCGGTGGAAGAAATAAATTATACAACATAAGTAGGATAATTTAATTGAAAAGAGTTCAATATACTGAGTTCATAGGAAAGTCTCTTGGTTAATTGACGATTGAGTTTATGGAATTCTCAGTTTTCTTCCAACTCTATTTCTTAACTCGGGTTCCAATCGACTCCTTCGTCTAGTGTAGCATACCCGAATTTTCGCATAAAAAGGTGTCTTTCGAGTCGTCGCACTTTTGATTCCATTGGTCTGTCACTTCGATCTTTGAAATCTCTCAGTTGATTTCTGTATTCTTTAAGTGCTTCCTTCAAAAGACCTCCCCCTGTGAGATTTTCTGATATCTCTTTAATCGAATGCTTTATCAGGTCTCCAAAGCGTTTAGGTTCCTTGTTTTTCGTTTGCCTGGAGCTTCGTCTGATACCCGACTCTTCAGTACTCGACTCGTCCGAAAATCCTTGTGGTGGTTCGAAAGTTGTATCCTTTTCCGAAATTTGTTGGGGATTTCCTCGAATTTCGTCCGCCACTCGCTGTACTCCTCTTTTTAGCAATTGGTCCGCGTACTTCTCCCATTCGTACGGTGCTAAATTGCGATTGTGGAATGTGTCGACTATGTCCTCTAGGGGAGTGTGGGAGTCAATACATTTCAATTTTGACCGCTGTTTTGTTTTCGGTGTAGAACTGGACTGAATTTTGGTGTCTACCTTTTCCGGCTTAGATGTCGATTGCTCCTGTTCCGGGTTGACTGCCGTCGCAGTTTGGCTTGTCCCCTGTTGCTGTTTGTTTCGGCTTTTCTTTTCCTTCCCGCTGTTCTCCGACTTGTTGGTGTTGTTTTCCTCTATAGTTGATTTTGGGCCCGCCAAATTGGGTTTTGCTCTTTTGACTGCCAAGTTCAGACCTCCCCCGGCTTCTGTGTCTTTTGAAGTCACTATTGTTTGGCTCTTTTGAAAACGCTCTATGGGATTCATTGTATCTGCGATCTCCATTTCTCCTTGGAGTTCGTCCTCTGATCCCAGCTCCTCGAGTAATTCAGGAGAACTGATCCTCTTAAACTTTTTTGTAGGTTCCAACGATGGACTTTTACTCGTACTTCGCTGATTTTCTTGTGTCAGTACCGTTTTCGATTGTGCTATATCCGATTTCCTATAAATCGAACCAGCAGACGTCTTAATTGTTGAGTCTGTTTCTGAAGCGATTTTCCCTTTTAGTGGTCTGGTTAATGCTTGTCCGCTTTTCCTTAGTGGGTCCTTTCGGAGTATTGTTTTAGGTGGTGATTTACATTGATTTTCCACTTTGTCCTCCACAAATCCTTTCTCCCAAGAGTAAATCATCTCTTTTCGAAGGTCGGGATTGAGTAGCCCTGTCTCGTCCACTAATTTTCTGATATCGTTTTTAGCCGCGTCCCTTCTCTCGTTGTTCCAACGGGCGTTCGCCTCCAACAACTCCTTTAGAGCTTTGGCCCTTTCTTTGTCTCTGTCCGACGTTAACTGCTGCTTGTGCAGTGGGCTTGTATCCCTGCTGAGTTGTCCCTTGCGTACTATTTTGAGATTCTCTCTCGACTGATCAATTCTACGTTTCAATTGAGAAGCCGTCAGTGCTGAGCGTTCCAAGTGTTGTTTGTCTAAATAATCAGAATTATTTAAAAACCTATCCCTCACAATTTTAAATTCTGTTTTTGGTAGTCTGCCAAAATGTGCTTGAAACGGGGATACTTGAATTGTTTTCTGCTTGTTCCACCGTAAATCTCTCATTATAGTACTAAGACATAATTTGATTGATTTATTATTTTCTTCGAGCATCATCACCCCCAGTCTTCTTTTTATAGTTTGGATTTTACGTTCAACCAAACCACAGCCTCTGTGGTCCCCCACCGGACAGAATTTTTGCTCGATATTGTGTTCCGAACAGAATTTTTTTAGCGTTTTCCCCTTAAAGCCTGAAAATTGGTCCGAACGAATTGATTCAGGAACTCCATGCGTGTCGATATATGATCTCAAGAATTTTACTGTGCACTTTCCACTTGTAGATTTCGTAACCTTCACTGATGGAAATTTTGAGAATCGATCTATCGCTACTAAAAGGTAGATTTTTTTTCCTTTTTGATTTTCTATGGGCCCCGCGTAATCTAATTGTACTTCCTGTCCCGGCTGCGTGAGCAGTGGCAGTGGTTTTGACGTATTTTTCGAAATAAGATATTTTACATTCTTACCATATCTGGTACAGCTACGGCACTCCTCTGCCAGGTTCACAATGTCCTTATTGATGTGTGGCCACCACAGGTATTGCGCTGCTCCCAGCATAGCCTCTTGGCCTGGATGCCCTCGATGTATTCTTTTTAGAACAGCTTGTCTTAGTTGTACTGGGACTGCTAGCCGGTTATTCACCAAGATGCAGTCGTCCTGAACTGCCATCTGTGACCACAACGGATTTGTATAAGGTCCCATTAATTCAAAGCCTTGTTTGTCTCCTCTTTCTATCACTCGTCTGAGGTGGTCCATCCACGTGTCTTCTGTGGTCAATTCTGCTAGTAAACTTTATCGAACAGTTTTGCTAAATTGTCCAGGGTCTCTACTTGTTGCTGTTTTTGCAGTTTTGTTTTTCCCAGTCCCTTCGGCGGTTCTATCGAGCACACTTCTTCTTCACTCTCCGCCTCTTCTCTAGTCGTCAGGTCCATCTCTATTACCTGCACCTCACTGAGTTTCCGTTCCGCCGATGCGATTGGTTTAGTCAACGCTGAACTCGATTCATGTTCCGAGCTGTCCTTGACTTCTTGTGTGTGTGCCACCAGTTCTCTCTTTTCCCGTATATTGTCTTCTCCGCCTATTAGTTGCCAGAATGAGAGTAGTCTTTGATCTGCTTCTCTTTGTTGATCCGGTTCAAGCTGCCATTTCACCCGTGATGCATGTCGTGTTTCGCTGTCGGAGCTATCTCTGTTTTTTCGGCTCCCTCTAATTATTTTCCTTGTACGCTGAACTGTCTCTGTGATCTCCTTCTCTTCCGAAAGTTCGTTTGTGTTGGATAGTGAGCGATTCCACTTTGGATCCATTAGACTCTCTTCGCGTTCCTCATTTCGCCAATCTTGTGGTGAGCCCGACCACCAGTCGTATGATCTGTTTTCTGACATCTCGATCCTTCAGTCTGTTTTTTTTTTAATTTCTGGTACTGGTTGTTTTACGATTTTGGAATTATTTAAGACTGACTGTTTGTTGGGTTGATTTGACGAAAAAGTGATCTGTTTATGTTGAACTGCTGTGTCTAGCTGTTTTTGCAGTCGTGAAAACTGTTTTCTCTCGTTCCGGTCGAGCTTTGTTCGTTTTTGACCGTTTTGGTTGCTATAGCAACCATTACTTGATGACTGTTTCTTTGCATTCCTTCTAGAACATTCTAGAACGTTTTCGTTCCGGTTGAGCGACCCAGTTTCTTTAAGCCTACTGTTCCAGCAGTCGAACGCTTCATGAAAGGAGTTTATTGTCGCTACTACAAATTTTTCGTCTAATTCTGATTCGGGCCAGGGATCATTGAAAGGATCACGCGATAAATAATCAACTATGCCCATGTCCCTCCCCGGAATGTGAACTAATTTGAACTGATATGGCAGTAACCGGTCAACCCACCGGGTTAAACGTGATTGGTAGGTCTTGTTCGATTTATTACCATCCAATGCTGTTGTAAGTGCTTTATGATCAGTTGCAATGGTAAATGGTTTTCCCAAGAGGTAGTGTTTATATCTATCTACTGCCCAAACAACTGCCAATAACTCCAATTCATTTGTTGAATATTTTTTTTCTTGGGCATTTAGGTATCGGGATGCGAATGAAATTGGGACCCACTGGCCTTCATCATTTTGTTGTTCTAACGTAGCCCCTAGCCCATCATGGCTAGCCTCGCATTTAACTCGTGTTTCTCGGGTCGCATCGTAATAATGTACCTTTGTTATACTTGCCACAGCTTCTTTTATAGCACTAAATACTACCGTGTGTTCATCCCCCCACTCAAAATTTTTTACCGGGAGTTTCATGTTTTTTAACTTTTTCTTTTTATTCTCTTCTTTTAGAAGTGGTCTCAATTTTTCAGTTAGACTTGCTGCGTTAGGTATAAATTTAGCTAAGTGATTTATACTTCCCAGGAATGACCTTAGCTGTTTAAGCGATTTCGGCGGGTTCAAATTTACTACCGCTTCCGTTTTGGTGATTTTTGGTTTAACCCCCGCTTCTGAGAGATGATGACCCAACCAATTCACTTCCTGTTTGAAAAATTCGCATTTTGAAAGTTTCAATGCCAAATTTTCCGCATCCAATTTTTTTAATACTTCTACCAAATTTCCATGTTCAATTTCACTTCCCTTTGACACAATTAGTATGTCATCCAGAAAACAGAACGTGTTTTTAGCGTGGTTGATGGTTCTATCCATGGCCTTTTGAAATTCAGCTGGCATATCTGCTAAACCGTAGAACCCTGTCAAGAATCTGTAGGTTCCAGTTGCTTTTCCACCAACAATGTTGAAGTTTCATTGTCTAGCTGTATCAGCAGCCAATTTTAATTGACTGTACGCATATTTTAATTCTAACACCGAAAAATATAGCGTACCCTTTTTGTTTTCAGTAACAATCTGGCGTACCCCATCAATGAGTTCATCTACATTCGGCATTTGGTATTTATTTTTGAACAATTGTCTATTGATTGGTTTCGCGTCCATTGCCAATTTTATTGAATCGTCTTTCTTTACTGTTATCACAATCGGAGCGATAAAGCAATCACTTGTACATTTATCGAGTTTTGTTATATGACCTTCTGTCAATAACTTCTCGATTTCTTTTTCGACTTTATCTTGTATATGAATTGGGATTCTTCTCCCCTTTTCTTGAATCGGACATAATGGATATTTAAATTTTGAACTGACAATGTGATTTTTCGAAATACCTTGTCTTTCAAATAAGTTTTTAAATTGAACGAAAAATTTTTCTTTCCAACCTTCTGACTGCTCGCACATGAGCACGTCAAACCTGGTGAGTTCCTTGGGCGCTGGGTTTTGTGTAGTAACTATTCCCACTTGTCCTTGCAAGTCTAGTCCCATGATACATCTGGTCTTTCGTTCTGGTACCAGAAAGGTGGCGCCTTTTACCTCCCAGCCCGCTGACCTCAGATTGGTCTTTAGGGCTCCCAGTATACTGATCGGTTGTTTGTTGTAGTCCACGAATTTGGTTTGTAAATTCAGTTTGTCTGACGGAATGAATCTTACTTTGTTTGATTTTTCCATAATTTCCTTCGTTGTCGCCCAGTTGAGGAATGAAACTGGACTTCCTGTGTCCACTGTTAATTGAATTATTTGGTTATCTATTCGTACCATGGCCTTTAGTGATTTTACACGATTCAATGTTGGATCGCGAATCGAATCTATTTTCTGAACTCGTAACATTTTCCGTTTGATTTGTTCCTCATTTCATTGATTCGATCTTTCACATATTTTAAAACTCTCTCGTTTTCCGGTTGATAGGTTTGTACCGACAACTTCAAATTCACTACATGACCCAACCCTTTCACTTATCTGATCGCATTCCTCTACCGATCCTTCCGAGTCTTCCGCAACCTCACTTACTTGTTGGGATCTGCACATTTTAGCGAAATGATTGGGTTTACCACAGTGTTTACAGGTTTTCCCCATTGCTGGGCAATTTTTCAGGTGTCCCGGGTCAAACGTCCTTCCACATCTATTACATGGTTTCGTTTTCATGTTTTGAATCTTGTTATTGTTTTGTTTTTTATTCGATTCCCTTCTGTTTGGAGTCTTGTTCGTCCCCGACATATTTCGAACTGCCATTACAGGTTCTTGTTTTATTCTCACGCCCGAGGTGTAATTGCTGCTTGATCCCCCTGTCGCCGCAGCATTAGTCTTTTGAAACGCCATTGTGGTTAACTTGCTATGTTCGAATTTTATAGCCCTTTTCAGAACCTCTTCCGGGTCTAGAGTCTCGAATGTCAGCGTGTCCTGCAATGTCATGTTTTTCATTTTTGAAATAAACAGGTCGCGGACTATTTCATTTTCCAATGCTCCCAGTTCTGATCGGGCTGCTTGTGCAGTTAACGTTGCGTGAAATGATTCCAGAGATTCTCCAGATTCTTGCATTCTCGTAAATAGCTTATATCTTTCGTATGTTACACATTTTACTTTTTGAAATGAGACTTCTGCCAAATCTGTAATTTCCCTGAACGTCATTTTCGATATTTCAGCATGCGGGTTCTTTTGTAGGAATCTCTTCTTTCCCTCTGTGCCCAAAGACAAAAATAATCTGGACACCAATTTCTTTTGTACTTCGTTGTAGAAGACATTGTGTCCGACTCGTGGGCCTCTTGTCTTTCTCTCTTCGTTCTCCAATACTA